>NC_081180.1:30940540-31078586 GCF_029867415.1 Vicia villosa | reverse complement strand
GATATGTGTTTCAAGGATTCACAAGGATAGATGGATTTCCCTAGGACAACTTTTATCGTAGTTAATTCTATTTCACATTACAAAAGTATAGAGATCTTATTTTAAATTCAAATTGTCATGGTTGATATGACGCAAGCAAGTGGTATGAAATGTGTTACAAATTGCTATAAATTTTTAGATTTCTCTTAGATATAATTAATGAGTATGGAAATATTTGAAAAACGTAAACTATTATAATACTAATCTATCATAAGACGTCTAGAAAGAATTAAATATTTTAGAAATTGTTTTGAATTAAATACTAATCTACAGGGCCCAGTCCCTCGTACCACGACGAAGACCCAACAAGAGATCCAAATGATTTTGGACGTCGGGAACTGCTTGTAATCGTTAGGGACGTTATACCCATGTGATCCACTAAGAGCACGTGGTCAACTATCCACCGGAAGAAGCGGACCTTTTCCTCCGAGGTCCAAGAGCAGTTAATCCAGCATGGAATTTACATGTTGACTTTGCCCTATCCACGTAGGATCCTGGCAGTCTCTTGTTTTGGGCCTGCATAATCCAACCCAACATATGAGATCTTGGCCCAGCGCAGGGGGCACTATAAATACCCTCTTTCATAGAGGGTCAAGTATTCATCCTATCACTCATACTTTGTACTTGCTCTCACTTTGATTCTCACTTTGGCATCAGAGTATCTTGCACGTACACCCTCTTCACTTCCGGACCGATCACAAGTCAAGAGTTACAGGCCAAAACGATCTTCTGGTCTCGATAAGATCAGTGGCGCCGTCTGTGAGAACATTCTGCTTCCCCGTCTTCTCCAGAATTAGACCAAAGCAATCAAACACCAACCTATCGATCATAATTGTCAGCCAACACGACGATAAAGTGAATCTTTTCCTCGTCACTGAAAACTAGGAAAACAATGGGACAACTGATCCAGAACAAGGTGACGCTAGGGACAGGTAGCCAACCTCTCCCACTTCGAGAAAGCACTGGTCCAGATTTCGCATTTCGTCTACGCGACGACGAGGCAACTGCTTCCGTTCACCCTAGCAAAAGTACCGTCGAGATGAGTCTCGGAGCCCCTCTCTTCGCCCTAGGAAGGTCGCCCCGAATTAGAGTAACCACCCCTAGAAGTTCCCAAGAAGTGGGAGCGCACCCTCCCTCTAAGGAATGACACTCCCCAGTGTAACACTCCATATTTTCATAATTTAATTTAATTAATTTAATTGAATTATGAGGAATTAAGCAATTGGGCTTGAGTCGTGATTAGTAAAGAGGGGGTGCATTGGTAGGCCCTATTACTAATTAAAATAATTTTATTTTATTTTTAATAAAATAGAAGGAGTTGTGGAATAGAGAAGGTTACAGCATTTGGAAAAGAGTCTGAAATAGAAAAGAGAAGAGGAGCAGAGAAGTGCGACAAGAGGAAGAGCGAAGAATCAACCTTCAGGTAAGGGGGGACTCTTTCGTTTATCTTCTATTATAGGGTTATAGGTAGTATGATAGAACTGATCGTGTTATCCGTACCAATTGAGTTATGCTTAGGTTGTAGAAATGTTAGGTTTTGGGAGAATGGATTGGTAATGATTGTGTTGATCATGTATGGTGTTAATTAGACGATTTGAATGTATTATAATGTGTTATAATATGTGTTTGTTTCACTGTATGCGAAATATAATTGGAATGAGATTGGTTTGGTAATGACTTGGTGAAGGAAGGGCAAAATCACAGGCTGTTTTCTACGATTCGGAGTTCTGGAAATCGCCAGTTCGCGCCGTGTCCAGTGGTTGGCGCCGCGAACTGCTTGGCAGAAAGCCAAGAAGTTTGGTTGTGTTCAGTACGCGCCGCGAACCTTCGTTTGCGCCGCGAAGGCGTAGTTCCTTTTCGTTCCGCGCCACGAACTGTGTGTGGCGCCGCGTGCTGTTGGCTGTTGGCGACATGCCATTTTGAAAAGTTTAAAGAGGTGTAACTTTTGAACCGTAAGCCGGATTTTGGTTCCGTTTCGAGCATAGTGAAGCTAATCAAATAATTTACATAATAAAATGGTGTTTTGGGTTGTGATTCGAAATTATTTTTAAAACACGATTTTATTTGGTTGTGGTGGTTTATGCTTACAGGTACACTAATGAATGTTTTACCTGTATGATGTTGTGGTTGTAACCGGTGTTTGTTATTCATGTATGGATGGTATAAAATATGTGTTTTACTATGGTTGAGGAATAGCATGATTGTGTGTGGCTATTTATTATTGTAATTGATGATTATGACATTTGGTCGATTTATGTGGGTGATGAGCATGTTATGGTTGATGCATGCATACATAATCATTATGTGGCTGGTCCTTGACGATGGTGGATCAGTGGTAGCTAATTCCCATTGTGTGGAATTAGTGAGTGGGTGTTACCGTATCCTTGACGATGGTGGGTCGGTGAGTTGGGTTATCCCAGATTTTGGTACCACATGCATGTAGTTGCATTGCATTAGGCTACTTGTGCTGTTATAACATGAATGGAAGATTGTCCAATGTTATAATTTGTGTTGATTCGTGGTTTGCTTACTGATTGTATGGTTTTGAATCTGATCGTAACTGTGATTGGGTGAATGGCATGTGATTTGATATTTTATTATCTATATCTTATAACATTAGTTAAATGTGAATGAGACTCACCCTTACTGTTGTTATTTTATAGATTGAGGAGTAGCTCTTGTACTTGGTGAGGATTAGCTCGTTAAGTAGTTCGTTAGAGTCAGTTGGGTCTGTGTCATGCTCTGGTCGTGTAACACTGGGACGTTGTTTAGAGTTACTTGTTGAACTATTTTTATTTCAGTGTTTTATTATGGTGGTGTTTTAAGTCTATGACTTTGGATGTTGCATTGTTCAGATGTTAAATAGATTTCCGCTGTGTTAACATGACGATCTGAAGGATATTTGGGTTTAACGTTCTCTTTTATGGCATGACATGTGTATTATTTTGATTATATGGAAGTTGTAATGCCCTTTTCATGTTTTACTCTGATTATTGTTTAATATTTATGCGGGTATTAGAAGGGTGTTACAATAGTGGTATCAGAGCATAGTCGGTCGTTTGAGTCAGAGTCTTAGTGTCGGTTAATCCCTCGTATGCGATTAGTGTAAGATTGACACTGTCGATACTTCTTGTTCTAATAAATATTGTTTTGTACTTAGCAGAACAATGGCCGGAAGAGGAGGAAGAAACGACGACGCGATTGCTGTGGCTCTGGGTATGATTGCTGGTGTGTTGGGTGGGAATGCCAATGGGGCTGGAATTGGTGCTGACAGGCAGCTGACCAGTTTTCAGAGGAACAACCCTCCGTTGTTCGAAGGCACTCACGATCCCGAAGGCGCTCAGAAGTTGCTAAAGGAAATTGAGAGGATCTTCCGAGTGATTGATTGTGATGAAAATCTGAAGGTGAGATATGGTACTCACATGCTGTCTGAAGAAGCTGATGATTGGTGGATGGCTAGTAGGGATGAACTGCAAGCTGCTGGTGTTGCAATTACTTGGGCTCTGTTCAAGAGAGAGTTCTTGCGGTGGTACTTTCCTGAGGATTTTAGAGGCAGGAAGGAGGTTGAATTTCTGGAGCTGACGCAAGGTAACATGACTGTGCCAGAGTATGCGTCCAAGTTTGTTGAGTTGGCAAAGTATTATGTCCACTACAACAATGATGGGGCTAGCGAGTTCTCGAAGTGTGTTAAGTTTGAGAATGGTCTTCGTGACGAGATTAAACAAGGTATCAGATATCAGCGGATTTGCAGGTTTGTTGATATGGTTGACTGCAGCCGAATCTTTGAAGAGGACAATATTAAGCTGAAGTTGTCACACTCTCGCGAGTTAGTCGACAGGAAAGAGAAGAAGCATATGGATCGTGGTAAGCCATATGGTAGAGGTGACCAGAAAGCTGGAGGTTGGAAGAAGCCTAGTGGGGGACACTCTAGTGCCCCTATTAAGTGCTTTAAGTGTGGAGAACCTGGACATCGCATTCACGAGTGCAAAAGTGAAGAAAAGAAGTGCTATAGGTGTGGAAAGGCAGGTCACATTGCTATTGAGTGCAAAGGGAACACTGTAACTTGTTTCAACTGCGGAGAAGAGGGCCATATTAGTCCTAAGTGTCCTAAGCCGAGGAAGAATCAAGCTGGTGGTAAGGTGTTTGCCTTATCTGGTTCCGAGACTACTCCAGAAGATCGGTTAATTAAAGGTACGTGTTTTATTCATGGCACTCCTTTAATTTCAATTATAGATACTGGAGCAACTCACTCGTTTATTTCGTTGGATTGTGCTAAACGACTGAACTTGGAAATATCTGATATTAATGGAAGTATGATCATTGACACTCCTGCGTCGGGTTCAGTGACTACTTTGTTTGCTTGTTTGAACTGTCCAATTGATATTTTTGGTAGAGAATTTGGAATGGATTTAGTGTGCCTTCTGTTGGAGCAACTCGATGTTATTTTGGGAATGATTTGGTTACAATTCAATTGGGTTCATATCAATTGTTTCTCGAAGACAGTTATTTTTCCTGAAGATGAAAGTGTGGAAGGTTTGGCGATAACCGCTAGGCAGACAAAAGAAGCAGTTAAGGACGGGGCTGCCGTGTTTACGTTGATTGCATCCATGGAAGTGAAAGGGAAGGTAGTGAGAAGTGAATTACCGGTAGTATGCGACTTTCCCAAAGTCTTTCCAGAAGATGTTAGAGAATTGCCACCTGAGAGAGAAGTGGAATTTGCTATTGAGTTAATTCCTGGGACTAATCATGTGTCGATGGCACCGTATCATATGTCGGCATCTTAATTGAATGAATTGAAGAGTCAATTGGAAGAGTTACTTGAGAAGGAATTTATTCGTCCTAGTGTTTCACCGTGGGGTGCACCGGTATTGCTAGTAAAGAAGAAAGAAGGCTCGATGAGGTTATGTGTGGATTATAGACAGTTGAATAAAGTTACTATCAAAAATCGGTATCCGTTGCCGAGGATCGATGATCTAATGGATCAACTAGTTGGGGCGTGCATGTTCAGTAAGATTGACTTGAGGTCGGGATATCATCAGATTCGGGTGAAGACTGACGATATTCAGAAGACTAGAACAAGGTATGGTCATTACGAATACACTATGATGCCGTTTGAAGTTACGAATGCACCTGGTGTTTTTATGGAATATATGAATATGATTTTTCATCCCTATCTCGACCAGTTCGTAGTAGTATTTATCGATGATATTTTAATATATTCTAAGAATGAAGAAGAGCATGCAGATCATCTTAGAGTGGTATTGGAACTATTGAAGGAAAATAAACTTTATGCGAAACTGTCAAAGTGTGAGTTCTGGTTAAATGAAGTAAGCTTTCTTGGGCATGTAATTTCTAAGGATGGTATTGCCGTTGACCCAACGAAAGTAGAAGCAGTGTCTCAGTGGGAGGCTCCGAAGTCAGTTTCCGAAATCCGTAGTTTCCTTGGTCTTGCGGGTTACTATAGAAAGTTCATTGAAGGTTTTTCAAAGTTAGCATTGCCGTTAACTAAGTTGACTAGGAAGGGTCAAGCGTTCATCTGGGATTCGAAATGTGAAGAAGGATTCCAAGAGCTGAAGAGGAGGCTGACTAGTGCGCCGATCTTGATTTTGCCGAACCCGGCGGAATCTTTTGTTGTGTATTGTGATGCTTCATTGATGGGATTAGGAGGTGTGCTAATGTAGAATCAACAGGTAGTCACTTATGCATCGAGACAACTCAAAGTGCATGAGAAGAATTATCCGACTCACGACTTAGAGTTGGCAGCAGTGGTATTTGTGTTGAAGCTGTGGAGGCATTATCTATATGGTTCAAGGTTCGAAGTATTTAGTGATCATAAGAGTCTGAAGTATCTCTTTGATCAAAAAGAGCTAAATATGAGACAAAGAAGATGGTTATAATTTCTCAAGGATTATGATTTTGAACTGAATTATCATCCGGGTAAAGCAAATGTTGTTGCCGATGCTTTGAGTAGGAAGTCCCTGCATATGTCTATGCTTATGGTGAGAGAATTGGATTTAATTGTGCAATTCAGAGATTTGAGTTTAGTATGTGAAAACACTCCTACCAGTGTTAAATTAGGTATGTTGAAGCTGACGAGTGGTATTCTTGAGGAAATTCGAGAGGGTCAGAAGACTGATGTATAGTTGGTTGATAAGTTGACCCTAATTAACCAAGATAAAGGAGGTGAATTCAGAATCGACGAGAATGGTATAATGAGGTTTGGTAATCGTGTTTGTGTTCCTGATGTTGTCGAGTTAAGAAGAAGCATTCTTGAGGAGGGACATCGTAGCGGATTGAGTATTCATCCTGGTGCTACCAAGATGTATCATGACTTAAAGAAGTTGTTCTGGTGGCCTGGAATGAAAAAGGAAATAGCTGAATTTGTTTATGCTTGTTTGACTTGCCAGAAGTCGAAGATTGAACATCAGAAGCCGTATGGAGCTATGCAACCGTTATTTATTCCGGAATGGAAGTGGGATAGTATATCTATGGATTTTGTTTCTTGTTTGCCGAGGACGGTGAAGAATTGTGAAGCTATTTGGGTTATTGTGGACAGGTTGACGAAGTCTGCTCACTTTATACCAATGAGAATGGATTACCCGATGGAGAAGCTAGCTCAATTGTATATTGAGAAGATAGTGAGTTTACATGGTATCCCTTCGAGTATCGTGTCAGATAGAGATCCAAGGTTTACATCCAGATTCTGGGAAGGTTTGCAGAAGGCTTTGGGTACTAAACTGAGATTGAGTTCTGCTTATCACCCGCAGACTGATGGTCAGATTGAGAGGACAATTCAGTCATTGGAAGATTTGTTACGTGCTTGTGTATTGGAAAAAGGTGGTGCATGGGATAGTTATTTGTCGTTGATTGAATTTACCTACAACAATAGTTTTCATTCGAGCATTGGTATGGCTCCATTTGAAGCTTTGTATGGTAGAAGATGTAGAACACCTTTGTGTTGGTATGAATCGGGTGAGAGTATGGTGATTGGACCAGAAATTGTACAAGAGACCACGAAGACAATTAAATTGATTCAAGAGAAGATGAAGGCTTCTCAGAGTCGCCAGAAAAGCTACCATGATAAAAGACGAAGGACACTTGAATTTCAAGAAGGAGATCATGTGTTCTTGAGGGTGATTCCTACAACAGGTGTTGGTAGAGCACTGAAATCAAGGAAGTTGACTCCGCGTTTCATTGGTCCGTATCAAATTACAGAAAGGATTGGAGAGGTAGCTTATCGTATTGCGTTGCCATCAACGCTTGCGAATTTGCATGATGTATTCCACGTGTCGCAATTGAGGAAATTCATTGCGGATCCATCTCATGTGATCCAGGTAGACGATGTGCAGGTGAAGGATAACATGACAGTTGAAGCTTTGCCTATGAGGATTGAAGATCGAAAGCTGAAACAATTGCGTGGCAAAGAGATAGCACTGGTCAGAGTAGCTTGGGGAGGACCAGCAGGTGGGAATGTGACGTGGGAACTGGAAAGTCAGATGAAGGATTCCTATCCAGAGTTATTTGCCTAAGGTATGTTTTCGAGGACGAAAACTATTTTACTGGGGGAGAGTTTTAACACTCCATACTTTCATAATTTAATTTAATTAATTTAATTGAATTATGAGGAATTAAGCAATTGGGCTTGAGTCGTGATTAGTAAAGAGGGGGTGCATTGGTAGGCCCTATTACTAATTAAAATTATTTTATTTTATTTTTAATAAAATAGAAGGAGTTGTGGAATAGAGAAGGTTACAGCATTTGGAAAAGAGTCTGAACGTGAAAAGAGAAGAGGAGCAGAGAAGTGCGACAAGAGGAAGAGCGAAGAATCAACCTTCAGGTAAGGGGGACTCTTCCGTTTATCTTCTATTATGGGGTTATAGGTAGTATGATAGAACTGATCGTGTTATCCGTACCAATTGAGTTATGCTTAGGTTGTAGAAATGTTAGGTTTTGGGAGAATGGATTGGTAATGATTGTGTTGATCATGTATGGTGTTAATTAGACGATTGGAATGTATTATAATGTGTTATAATATGTGTTTGTTTCACTGTATGCCAAATCTGGTTGGAATGAGATTGGTTTGGTAATGACTTGGTGAAGGAAGGGCAAAATCGCAGGTTGTTTTCTGCGACTCATAGTTCTGGAAATCGCCAGTTCGCGCCGCGTCCAATGGTTGGCGCCGCGATTTTGAATCGTAAGCCGGATTTTGGTGCCGTTTCGAGCATAGTGAAGCTAATCAAATAATTTACATAATAAAATGGTGTTTTGAGTTGTGACTAGAAATTATTTTTAAAACACGATTTTATTTGGTTGTGGTGGTTTATGCTTACAGGTACACTAATGAATGTTTAACCTGTATGATGTTGTGGTTGTAACCGGTGTTTGTTATTCATGTATGGTTGGTTTAAAATATGTGTTTTACTATGGTTGAGGAATAGCATGATTGTGTGTGGCTATTTATTATTGTAATTGATGATTATGACATTTGGTCGATTTATGTGGGTGATGAGCATGTTATGGTTGATGCATGCCTACATAATCATTATGTGGTTGGTCCTTGACGATGGTGGATCAGTGGTAGCTAATTCCCATTGTGTGGAATTAGTGAGTGGGTGTTACCGTATCCTTGACGATGGTGGGTCGGTGAGTTGGGTTATCCCAGATTTTGGTACCACATGCATGTAGTTGCATTGCATTAGGCTACTTGTGTTGTTATGACATGAATGGAAGATTGTCCAATGTTATAATTTGTGTTGATTGGTGGTTTGCTTACTGATTGTATGGTTTTGAATCTGATCGTAACTGTGATTGGGTGAATGGCATGTGATTTGATATTTTATTATCTATATCTTATAACATTAGTTAAATGTGAATGAGACTCACCCTTACTGTTGCTATTTTTCAAATTGAGGAGTAGCTCTTGCACTTGGTGAGGATTAGCTCGTCAAGTAGTTCGTTAGAGTCAGTTGGGTCTGTGTCATGCTCTGGTCGTGTAACACTGGGACGTTGTTTAGAGTTACTTGTTGAACTCTTTTTATTTCAGTGTTTTATTATGGTGGTGTTTTAAGTCTATGACTTTGGATGTTGCATTGTTCAGATGTTAAATAGATTTCCGCTGTGTTAACATGACGATCTGAAGGATATTTGGGTTTAACGTTCTCTTTTATGGCATGACATGTGTATTATTTTGATTATATGGAAGTTGTGATGCCCTTTTCATGTTTTACTCTGATTATTGTTTAATATTTATGTGGGGTATTAGAAGGGTGTTACACCCAGCATAAAAGAAAACCAAAGCGCTCGACAAGAAGAAGAGTCGGCCGAGAAGCCCGCCTCACCGCCATCGAAGCACTCAGGTTGAGTCTTCCCCATCCCATTCACCGGCCAGAAGCGACGAGGGCGAGAACATTGAAGCCATGCTCAACTACCGCATCGTTCGGGGAGCCACCAACTGCCAACTCTTTCCTATTACTCTCGCGAAGGGCACAATGGCTTGGTACAAAACCTTGGCTCTGATGTCTATCCATTCTTGGAGTGACATGATGGAACAATTCTCCAGGCACTTCACCGCCTCTCGACGACACCCAAAGTACGAGGCATCCTAGGAAGCAATCACCCAGGGAGTCGATGAGCCCCTACGTAGATACCTCGATTGATTCAATCAGGAGGCTATACAAATCTCCACGACAAATGATATGAACAGGTATCTGCTTGATCGTAGGTTGTGCCCGGGCGACGACTTTAAGAAGGTTGTCGGGATCGAAAAACCCCACTCGGTGGATGCACTCCTCCTCAAGGCTCAGGCCTACATCCAATATGAGGAAAACCAGGCTTCTAACAACGCCCACTAGTTAAGAAGTCAAAACAACTCGAGGATCTCGAAGTACGACGACCTCGCTCCTCCTCTTCGTGACAAAGAGAAATTCAAAAATTAAAATATCTTTTATATAAGTATTAATATCTTTTAAAAAACATATTGATAGCAAAAATTAAATTAAGTTTGACTTTTTTATTAGAAAACCATAATAAATAAATAAATAAGTAAATGTCTATAAAAAAAGAAAAATAATAAATTTAAAACACCTTTTATATAAATATTAATATCAATTACAAAAACATATTTATAGAAAAAAATAAATTAAATTTGACTGTTTTATTCTTTTCTTTTTTTGTCAAAATCCTCATTTTATTTGCAATTCATTGTTTTTTGTCCTAACTTTGTTAGGACAAAAACAATGAGAAGGATCATACCCTTCACGCTGTTAGCGCAGAAAACAAGGAGAAAAAGAGGAAGTGGACAAATACGCATGGACAGGAAGAAAATAAAGACGAAGACGACGACAGTGACACCACTGAAACCTTATGTACCTGGAGAATTGATAACTTCAATCCTTTTAAGTTTACCGATGAAGTCTCTTATTCGTTTCAAATGCGTTTCTAAACCATGGTTTTCTCTTATCTCTGATCCCAATTTTGCTGAATCTCATTTTCATATAAAATTGATTTCATATGAAATGCTTTACGCCTATCAACATCTAGAGATTTAGAAGAACAACTTGACTTAAAGAATGCTTCTGTTAAACGGTTCCATTTTTTGCATCCCCAACCTCATTCTCTTAATCAAATTATCAATTCCTGTAGAGGATTTATATTTTTCCAATATTCTTCGAGTTTTTGCATATTTAATCCATGCACCAAAGTTCACAAACAAATACCTTTAGCTCCTGGTGAATTTGAAACAAATTTAGAGTTACGTAATTTGTATTATCTATATGGTTTCACATTTGAATAGTTAAGAGATGATTACTTAATGGTTTCATTATCCTATATTCTATCCTAGGAAGATTTTTCACGTTTGGAATATTTCTCATTGAAAGATAACAAGTGGAAGGAAATTGAGGATACTTATTTCCTTTATACGATTGAAAAGATTGAGCCCATAGTAGGATCACTCTTTAACGATTTTATACATTGGCTGGCTGTACATTCAGATTCATCGATGAAAGTTATTATTGCATTTGATTTAACATAAAGGAAACTATTGGAGATGCTTTATCCAAATGGTGTAGGCTGTAACACCCTTCTAAACCCCGCGACAATTAAACAATTTCAAATCAGAGTAACATGCACAAGGGCGTCACAATTCATAATAAAATAAACATCATCGATCGTATGTCATGCATTCACTGAAGGAACATCTTAACATAACTCATAAATCAAATATCTCATGTTTACACAGCGGAATGAATCATCAAAACTAGCATCACATCGTCAATGCTTTTAATCCTCAAAATATATTAAACAAAACATAGTTATTGTCATAAACTTAAAACAGTGTTCTCCCGGTGTTACATCTATCAGAGCATGACCCGACGCTAAATAAACACATTGACTCATGAGCTAGTCCTCACCAAGTCGAAGCCGATATCCTCAACCAGAAAAATATAGTGTAAGGGTGAGTCTCATTCGCAATTAACAAATATTAGTGCATTATAAATAACAACACATCAATAGTTACATTATTCACCCAATCCATCTATATTCAGATAATCCATCATCACGCAAAACACACAATACCAATCATAATAATGAAGCACATTCAACCATATTATCCAATTCATGCATATGGATGTAACTGACTCTATGCATGTGGTACCAAATATCATCAATGGGAATAACCCACTGACCAATCTAACATCTCCAGATACGGCCCTGCCAGCATAAAATTCCACACGTTGGGAATTATGCCCTTCACTGAATCCTCTCATCATTAGGAATTCAACCCTCATCAAATGATTATGAAATGAATGCAACATACACAACATACTTATATCATCATCATCATCAATAAGCATGTTCACATGTATATTAGAAATCACTCAATACAATTCAAATCATCATCAATAACACAAGATCATATCACAAGGTTCATCATCCTCAAACGGCACACAAAACAGGCCTACAGATCGAAAGTTACGCATCATTGAACTTTCAAAGAAAATCACAAAACAGGATTTTTAACACACAGAGACCATACGCGTATCACCAAGCCTATACGCGTATCATACGCGTTTCACCAGAGTCAAAATTGCCCAGAAAATATCTCATACGCGTATTAACATCTCATACGCGTATCATTAGAACCAAAATACTCTTTAAAGTTTCTCATACGCGTATGACCACTCTCATACGCTCCTCATACGCAAATCACCAGCACATGGTCTATGGGACAGGGCAGCTGCGTATCATACGCGTATTGCCCCTGGGGATTGTCCCTCATACGCGTATGGCCTCATCCCATACGCGTATGACACTGTTCCATACGCGAAACACCAGTAAATTTTCCAGAACCTGCAATTTCGCACCAGTCCAATTCTCACTTGTTTCTACTCATATCAGTCCACGATTTTGAGTCTAAAACAGTCTAATTTCAGACTTTCATTCATAGGATTCATTCATACTTATTAGACTATCATCCTATATCAATCCATACATCAAAAACCCAATTCCCATATCATTTCTTAGAACCCCAAAAACCTAACTCTGACATACAAATCAAATTCACTCAACAACACAACCAATCATGCATTATCACTCATAATTACAATAAGAGATGGTAATTGGAAGAGTCCCCCCTTACCTTAGCCAAATCTCTTGATCTTTGGTCTCTTCCCGTTTGTTCCTCTTTTCACGTTCTTCGTGTTCCAACTTCTCTGTTCTTTCACGTTCTATTCTTTTCCTAATTTCCTTCTTGTTTTATGAAAAATAACTTTTAATTAGAAAAGGCTTTTTACTAACTCACACCTCCCTCCTTGCTAACATCATACATTGGCCCAATGTCTAAAACCTTTTATTTTCTAATTTTATTTTCCATAATTCAACATAATTCTAATATTAATTAAATTTCCAACTTAAATTAAAATTAAAATCATACGGGTGTTACACAGGCCATAAGTCAGAGCATTGTGAGTAGTGGGTATATGGAGAATATCTTAGTTTATGGGCTATGGATTGTGAAACTAGTAGAATTGAAATATTGTTGATGAAAGAATACAATGTGCATTCGTCTTGGATTAAGGCTATTGTTTTTCGCTATGCAAATCCTGTCTCCTCATCAATTTTCTCCAATATGCCCTACAAAAACTATTGATATCATTGTAACAGATGGGACTAGATTGTTGAGGTATACCGACAAAGGAGAGCTTATAGAGGGTTCTGTATGCGGAAAAATTCACTAATCAATTATATGAGATTGAACATAAATACTTACTTGTTGTAGACATGATTTAGGAATAAGGATTGTCGTTATTGTCACCTTGATTCGATCCCCGAAAAGATGAATGACGGGATCTTCTTCTGTATCTCACACTCCCGTTCACACCTCTCAATGGGGCAACTTGTGGAGCCGTCAGTTTTTGTTTCTGATTTCGTGATTACGGAAGGGACCTAGCCAAATAATATATATAACCCTAGTCCCTAGCCATTATGGGCCAAGGGTTAAAAGCCCACACTTTTGCCAACACTAATAAAGTTTCAGATACTCTATCTTTAATTAAAAATATCACTTAACCAATAAAGGAGCCTGTTTATGCACCTCCATCAGAATCACGATTAACCCGTTTTTCACAAACTAAATAACAATTGATTGTAGCCCATAAAATGTTAAATAATTCTAACATTCTCCCACTTGGGAAAAATCAATTGTGTGATTTTAATTTTAAAAACATTTCGAAAACGACTCTCGGGTTAACGACTAATTTCTTAAATTGCGTCCGCATTTTAAGAAATACATGATTCCAGGTGCAGTATCCGAATATGACTCCATCCAACAAAATTCAAGCAGTATTGATTCGTGGCGATTATTATATCTTTCATTGACATAAAATCTTCCATGGTTATAGATACTACGAACTCCGTCAACTAGTCATTAGTGTCGATGTGATCCAACAGCCAAACTGCTATTTTCTCTGTCAGTCCTTAATAATTTCTCTAAAATTCCTTAAAGCCGGAGAAATTGCATGATTTTGCAAATTATAATGCCTCAGTTCCAATATAGCGTCGACGACCGGCACAGGGATCCTGACAACGCTGAGCTTAAAATCACACCTCAGCTCCAATATGACATCGATCACTGGTATAGTGATCTCGAAGATGCCGAGCTCAAACTTATAACCATGCCTCAAACTCCAGCTATTGTCAACCATAGGCACAGTGGTTCCAATGACACTGAGTCTCAATCTTAACAATTGACATATAAATAAATAATGACAAATAATAATATTCATTGCATTATCAATTGCACAAAGTAGAAAATACTTGATAATTCAACACTTAAAGTGCTCAAAATAAAATACAACACAATAAGAAAATGACACAAAGAATAAACTCCCACTAACCAAGCACATCGAAAGAACTCACAATGCCTATAGTAGGACAGATTCTTCCTAGTATCTAGAGTAATTGGGCATCATTCAGAGTGATTGTCTTCACCTGTCATACCTTTCAAGATATTTTCCTAATAGGGAAACTTATTGAAGGGAGGAATCTTATTGGATTTCAAGGGTTTTAGTTGTCAGTTTTGTTAAGGGGAGGTTGAGTCCTCGTCAAACCTTTTTTAGACTTGTGAGGTAGTTACACAAGTTTGGTATAAGATCTTTAGTTGAATAGATTGGTGCTCGGATTTACCTAAAGATTTAATTACTCTTTTTTCAGATTTTCTTTACCCTTGGTGGGTCGATTATAATTAGGGGAGGTCAGCTCCTGGTTTGATATGTCTTAGTTTGGTCGATTTTGAAAGCTCGGAATGTGCTATAATATTCTCAGTTACTTCAGAAACTCTGAAAGATTTTATAATTGTTAAAAATTATATTAAAAAATATATATCCAATGATTATCAGGGTTCACCTATTTCTTTAAATATTCTTATGGGACAAAAAAAAAAAAAGAGGAAAATAGAGATATAGAAAGACAAATACTTCAATTCACTTGTTAAACTCCTATCTTATACTATCCATTTTCTTTAATAATATTTTAATTCAAAAAATAACTTTAAAAACTTAGTTATTCTCTCTTTAAATATTTAATTGAGAAATAAAAATTCATAAAATGAGAGAGAAAATTTACCACTACATGAGGTAGCGGTCTCTACCATCTCCTACATTTATACTTCTAAATTTTTTTATTGTGATACTTCAAATCCACATCTTAAAAAGAAGAATATATAATTAAAAATTAATAAACAATAATAAAATTGAAATATATAAAGAGAAAATAAATATTATAAACTTAGAGAGGGATATATTTCCTCTGACTTGAGAAAGATGTTTCTTCTGAACTATAACCATCTACATTTTTGCTTCTAAAAACCTTTTTAGTGATCCTTCAAATTCACATCTACAAAATATATATAATTAAGAATTAACAATAATAAAATTAAAATATATGATAATAAAATAAAAATCATATATTTGAAGTTAAAGATATTTCTTCTAGCTTGAGGTGGATTCCACAATCTCCTATGTCCTTACTTCTAAAAACCTATTGTGTGGTGCTGCGAATCCACATCTATAAAAAAAATAATTCAAAATTAATAAAAAAATAATATTTAAACATATGAAGAGAAAATAAAAATCATAGATTTAAATAGGGAAATATTTCAACTAATTAAAAATGAATAATTGACATGTATAACCGTTACTAACTAAGTGAATTAATGGCCTGGATAGTTAGTCATGGAGAGAAAGTTATGAGAGAAATTGATATGCTATCCATTTATTTTTTGTGATTTTCTTTTTTTATTATTATAATTTAATAGAAAAGTAGGCGGGATTACTGAAGAGGTGAGTTTATAGAAATTTATTATTATTATTATTATTATTATTATTATTATTATTATTATTATTATTATTATTATTATTATATAGAATGTAGTTTTTCTAAGATTGGCATGCATTTTGGTAAAACTAACCTAGCTGAAACATGTTGAATAAAATCCCATATCATTCAGTTTTCAACATGTTGAACAAGATGTCACAATATTACTGGTATGACATCGTGTTTACTGGGGCGTGTTTGCTAGAGCTGAGCTGTCAAGTATATCAGCTCTTTTGTTAGCTATAGAATATTTTGGAATATTCAGTTATCTTAGGTGTATCCAAGATCGACTTAATCTTAGATATTTGTTGGTTTTCACAATCTCTATAATTGGAGACAATTTAGGAAAGGCTGGATTAAAACCCTATTTTCTTGGAGATCAAGCAACTTTGCATCCTCCTTGCTATAGTTTTAGGCCCAACTCAGTCAATACTAATTCTATAAATAGACTGACCTAAACCTAGTTTTGGGTGGAAGTGATATTTGTATTTTTAGGATTCTATGAATCCTTATTTTAGTTGTGTTGTAAGTTTCATGTTATGTGCATTCATAAATCTGTAGGTGTTGAATGTTGTTTAATCTCCTAATCTGTTAAGGAAGGAGAGTAGTGTCAGTTCTCATAAGCTTTTAAGCATTGAGAATTGTGTGTCTTGGAAGAGTGTCTTATACTCTTAATTGTTTGTGGTGTTTGTCACGGGTTGTGATTGTGGGAATTTGAGGAGGGCCTCATACCTAGGTGAGTCTTAGGTAGAAGTCATAGGAAAGGTAGGGATTAAATAAGAAGTTGTAAACGGGGGAGTTTAGCTTCGAATTGATACTATCGTATATTGATTTTATCCCTTGCTTGGTAGCTCCCAGAGTAGGAAGGTTGTTCCGAACTAGGTAAACAACTCCTTGTGTCTTTTACCGTTCTGCCTTAACTTTCGTTACTACTATCATCTTGCTCCATAAACTTTATCAACATATATTTGTGTTGTGACATCTCATTCGACATTACATATCTGATACCAGAATTTCAATTGGTATTAGAGCAGGCATCCTGCTCTGCATCTGGGTGAGATATAGGGAAGTTACTTTCTGGTACGATGCACAAGGAAGGAGGATTTTTGAACAGACCACCTAGTCTGGATGGAAGTAATTATGACTACTGGAAACCTCGTATAGTTTCCTTCTTAAAATCCATAGACAGTAGGGCTTGTAAGGAAGTTTTCAAAGGATGGAAGCATCATGTTGATGTGGGAGCGGACAAACAACCCACTACTGAGCTAAAGCCTGAAGAAGACTAGGACAAAGAAGGGGATGAACTAGTTCTTGGAAATTCTAAAGCCCTAAATGCCATCTTCAATTATATTGACAAGAACATCTTCAAGTTGGTGAACACATGTGAAGTAGCCAAGGATGAATGGGAAATTCTTAAAACTGCTCATGAAGGCACGTCCAAAGTGAAGATGTCAAGACTACAATTGTTTATCACTCAATTTGAAAATCTAAGGATGAAGGATGATGAAAGTATTTAGGACTTTCATATGAATATTCTTGAGATAGCTAATGCGTCTAGTTCATTAGGAGAAAAGATACCAGAAGAGAAACTGGTGAGAAAGATGCGCAGGTCCCTTCCCACGAGATTTGATATAAAGGTGACTTCCATCGAAGAAGCTCAAGACATTAACCGGATGAGATTGCATGATCTAGTAGGATCTCTTCAGGCGTTCGATTTGAGCATCAATGAGAGAGCTAAAAAGAAGAACAAAAGCATAGCTTTTGTAGCCAACACTGAATATGGTAAGGAGGAATGTGATTTGAGTTAAGATTATGGAATATCCAATGCCATAGTACTGCTTGGGAGACAATTTAACAGGGTGATAAAGCAGATGGGCAGGAATCCAAGATCAAATGTCCAGAGCAACTCATGTGACATTCATGACTCAAATGATGTTGGAAGAAGTAAAGCTGAAGAAAAGTTCTCGTAAGAAAAAGGTATACACTGCTATGAATGTGAAGGTTTTGGACACATTAAACCCGAGTGTCCTACATATCTTAAGAAGCACAAGAAGGGCCTATCTGTAACTTGGTCTGAAGAAAACTCTAAAAGTGACCTTGAAGACGAATCTGCCAAACATATAAATGCTTTAACAAGCATATGGACATCCGATGGTGGTGGTTCAACATATGATGATCTAGCTGCATCAAACAGAGAACTGTGCCTCAAAAGTGCTGAATTGCATCAAGAAAGGGAGAAAAAACATGTCTAGTATGCCAATTGAATGCAAAAAAGAAAGAACATCTGAGGACTATCTATGGACTGGAAGAAGAGGCGAGCTCTCTAAAGTTTGAACTTGACAAAGTTCAAAAGTTTGTTAGAATGGTGAATAATAGGTCTCACTTGCTTGATGAAATTCTTCAAATGGGAAGAATGACAGGGGGAATGAGTAGCCTAGGGCTGGATGAGAAAAAGAAGCTTTTGGAAATTATTGAGGATCTTATAGAAGATGGTGTGTTGTTAAAATCAAACCAACAAAACATGACTCAAATAAGAAGGAGTTAAAGTACCGGTTCCACTGTGAAAGATGAGAATCGTCGAAATGAAAAAATCTCTGAGAAAACCAGGAATCTTGACTCTAGAGGCCAAGATATTGAGAAGGCCTCTCAAAGGAAGAAGCAGAAGATGTCGAGACCCGTGTCCCAACATATGAAGGTAGCACAGAAAAGGTACGATAGCCCTCAGCATAAATACCTTAGATGCGATCACTGTGGCAAGTTTGGTCATTCAAAAGCTACATTCTACAATTTGACTGGATATCCCAAACGAATGTTGTCTCATCAAAGGAAACATACTAATATGAATCCAAAGGCAAAGAAAGTCTCCATCCACGGGACATGTGTGAAAACTGTCTCGAGACACAAGCCATGCTATGCATGGAAGAAGATCCAAGTCTATGAAGGCTGAAGGCTCAAGAGCAAAGAAAGATGCAGGTGTCATGAGTGATAACCTCTCTAAAGCCAAGATGGTGAGTTCTGACAGGAAGAAGTATGAGGATTCCAAAGTCATATTTCGCAAGGAAGAGAATTGTGACCTGACCAGGTCCAAGGAGATAATGGACTCTACAAATATGATCATCTGTAACTCTATCAGAAAAGTAAACACTGTTAAGACAACTACAACACCTGCTAAAGTAAGTTCTGCTAAAGAAGTCTCAACATCTGATACCGACATTGGAGAATCTAATGCAAATGCTTAAGCTGGTCTAAATCAGTACAAGAGGAGTGAGACAGGGAACCTGGTCCCAAGAGATGTTGAGGTGCATGTTCTAAGTGAGCAAGACATTGCCTCTAAAGCTGAAGAGAGCCTTGCTTTTTAGAGTGGTTGTCCAGGTGAATATCAAAGTGATGAGGTCTATATCTGTGATCAGTCAGTAATTGAACTTATTTTCAGGCTAAGAGTGTGTGTGTGTGTGTGTGTGTGTGTGTGTGTGTGTGTGACACTAACCAAGATTCGAGGGCGTGGTATATGATGTTGACTGAACCCCGAGTCAATCATGAATATGGAGGGAATGAAACTGACAAAGATCTTTGTGTCATGGAGGGCTCAAGAAACTATGCCCAGGTATTTATGAGTATTAAAGGGATGTCGGATGAAATGATCCAACATCTTGTCAAACAGATGTAGTTGAGGGTGGAAAAGTCTCTAGGAGCGCAAGCTAAACAGATGGAAGACTCAATTCTCTTCTATCAAAGCAAGTGTGCAAAGAATGTTGATTGGGGACTCAGTCTGGAGAGTACCGGTCATGGAGAAATTCCTATCTCCTTTCACCAGAAATGTTCTAAAGATGAAGAAGGAGTAAGGGTTTATCAAAGTCTTCATCAAAGCATGACTAGGAGGCTTCTATATTTTAATGCAACCAGATCAGACATAGCTTTAAAAATCGGTGGTTGTATCAAAGGTCAAGAAGGACTCAAAACAAACCACCTCAATCAAGCCGAGGGAATTTTGGAGTCAGTATTGAGTACAAGCAAAGCACTACATTCCTATGATTCAGACTTTATTCTAGTAAGATGTTGTGATAAAGATCAGACTAATAGTGTTGCTGATAGAAATAATACTTCTGAAGAAGTTTCTCTCTTGGAAAATAATGTCTCTTGGCCCTTTGACAAGCAAAATTGTGTCACTTTTCCTATGGATGAAACTGTTGGTGCCCAACAAATGGTGCTAATGATAATGCTCCTCTAAATGTCATGACATAGTCATGCGAAAACTCGAGTGTCCTCAATACTTACAAGGACCCTAGGCATCTCAGTGGAGATATTGGGGAGATAAGGACCGTGACTCTGGAGCATGGTAATACTAAAAGGAAGCTTGCTATTAGTCTTCCAAAAGGCCTTAATAATACTCATCTTAAGAGAAAACTTGGGGTATGTATTCATGAAGAATTATAGCAATTACTTCAAGAGTTGCATCTGCAAGTAGAAGAACTAAAGATGTTGGAATGTGTACAACTTCTGGTGGTACCATTTGAGAAAAATGAGCTTTTGTTATGGCTGCTATTGCATGACTGCTGGTCATGTGATTTTGTTTAGATTTACATTATGATTCTTTTTAATTTAGTCTATGATTTTGTAAGAGTTAAATACCCAGTATATTTTAATTTTACTTGCATAAGAATTTTTTTTTTGCTTAACAAGTACATTGCTTTGTTCAACTACCTTTTTCACTTGGTGGCTAAAAAGGGGGAGTAGGAATTTAGTATACATGAGGTGCTTGTGCTCGAGGGGGAGTCTGCTTGCTACTACTATTGTGTTAGTATATACTTTGTTAGTATAAGCTGGCATATGTTGAGGGGGGCTGTTACGGTGTTATCTGTTACCCTATTATCTGTTACCCTTGCTTGTTCTTCTGATGCAATGGTTATTTGGTTGTTTTAGCCAAAATGTGCCAAAGGGGTAGATTGTAGTTTCTCTAAGATTGGCATGCATTTTGGTAAAACCAACCTAGTTGAAACATGTTGAATAAAATGCCATATCATTTAGTTTTCAACATGTTGCACAAGATGTCACAACATTACTGGTATGACATCGTGTTTACTGGGGCGTGCTTGCTGGAGCTGATCAGTTGAGTATATCAGCTTTTTTGTTAGCTGCAGAATATTGTGGAACATTCAGTTAGCTTATATATATATATATATATATATATATATATATATATATATATATATATATCCAAGATCGACTCAATCAGAGATATTTGTTGGTTTTCACAATCTCTATAATTGGAGACAATTTAGGAAAGATTGGATTAAAAACCTATTTTCTTGGAGATCAAGCAACAGACTTTGTGCAGCCTCTTTGTTGCCGTTTTAGGCCTAGCTCAGTCAATACTATTTCTATAAATAGACTGGCCTAAACTTAGTTTTAGGTGGAACTGATATTTGTATTTTTAGGGTTCTAGGAATTCTTATTTTAGTTGTGCTGTAAGTTTCATGTTGTGTGCATTCACAAACCTATACGTGTTGAATGTTGTTTAATCTCCAAAGCTGTTAAGCGAGGTGAGTATTGTCAATTCTCATAAGCTTTTAACCATTGAGAATTGTGTGTCTTGGAAGAGTGTCTTCTACTTTTAATTGTTTGCGGTGTTTGTCACGTGTTGTGATTGTGGGGATTTGAGGAGGGTCTCATACCTAGGTGAGTCTTAGGTGAAGTCATAGTAAGGATAGTGATTAAGTGAGAAGTTGTAAACGGGTGAGTTTAGTTTCAAATTGATACTATCGTATATTGATTTCATCTCTGGCTTGGTATCCCCCAGAGTAGGAAGGTTGTTCCAAACTGGATAAACAATTCCTTGTGTCTTTTACCTTTCTGCATTATTTTTCGTTACTGCTGCCATCTTGCTCCATAAACTTTATCAACAGATATTTGTGTCGTAACATCTCATGCGACATCACATATCTGATGCCAGAATATCATAGAAATTATATTTATTAAAAACCTTAATCATGGTTACTTAAAATATAGATTTTTTGGAAGAGAATATTGGGTAAAGGAAATAGTATATTAGTGGGAGGTAATCATTAAAAAAATGCTAGTTAATGGATAGTTATTAAAGAAATAATAATTTATTAATTAAAATAAAAAATAATTATTTAGTGGTGTAAATAATAAAATGAAATAAATAGATATGTAAATAATAAATTATAAAATTACTCTTAGTTTTGGCACCAAAAAACTGTTTAAAAAATTAACAAATTATATATTTATATATTAAAAAATAAAAAGACCATCATAAATAAGTAAATAAATGTCTATAAATAAGAAAAATAAAAAAGTTAATATACCTTTTATATAAATATTAATATCTTTTAAAAAAACATGTTTATAGCAAAAAATAAATTAAATTTGATATTTTTATTAGAAAGCCATAATAAATAAATAAATGTCTATAAAAAAGAAAAATAATAAATTTAAAATACCTTTTATATAAAAATTAATATCATTTACAAAACATATTTATAGCAAAAAATAAATTAAATTGGACTGTTTTATTCTTTTCTTTTTTTTATCAAAATCCTCGTTTTATTTGCAATTGTTTGTTTTCTTCTTAACTTTATTAGGACAAAAAACAATGAGAAGGTTCATAACCTTCATGCTGTTAGCGCAGAAAACAAGGAGAAAAAGAGGAAGAGGACAAATACGCATGGACAAGAAGAAGAGAAAGACCAAGACGACGACAGTGACACCACTAAAATCTTATGTACCTGAAGAATTGATAACTTCAATCCTTTTAAGTTTACCAGTGAAGTCTCTTCTTCGTTTTAAATGTGTTTCTAAATCATGGTTTTCTCTTATCTCTGACCCCAATTTTGCTAAATCACATTTTCAACTTACAACACACACTCGTAAAATTGAGTTCATATCAAATGATTTAGGCCAAACAACATCTATAGATTTTGAAGAAGAACTTGACTTTGAGAATGCTTCTGCTAAACGGTTCAGTTTTTTGCATCCCCAAGCTGATTCTCTTATTCATATTATAAGTTCGTGTAGAGGCTTTATATTTTTCCAATATTCTTCGAGTTTCTGCATATTTAATCCATGCACCAAAGTTCACAAACAAATACCTTTAGCTCCTGGTGAATTTGAAACAAATTTAGAGTTACGTGATTTGTATTATCTATATGGTTTCGGATATGATCAGTTGAGAGATGATTACTTGGTGGTTTCATTGTCCTGTATTCTAGCCCAGGAAGATTTTTCACGTTTGGAATATTTCACATTGAAAGATAACAAGTGGAAGGAAATTGAGGATACTTACTTCCTTTATACGATCGACAAGATAGAGCCCAGAGTGGGATCTCTCTTTAACGATGCTATTCATTGGGTGGCTGCACATTCAGATTCATTGATGAAAGTTATTATTGCATTTGATTTAACAGAAAGGAAACTTTTTGATTTGCCTTATCCAAATGGTGTAGGCCATAAGTGTGATCATTATGAGTTGTGGGTATATCAAGAATTTCTTAGTTTATGGGCTATGGATTGTAAAAATAGTAGAATTGAAATATGGTTGATGAAAGAATACAATGTGAACTCGTCTTGGATTAAGGCTATTGTTTTCCCTGTGCAAATCCTATCTCCTCATCAATTTTCTCCAATATGCTCTACAAAAAATGGTGATATCATTGTAACAAATGGGACTAGATTATTGAGGTATAACGACAAAGGAGAGCTTATCGAGGGTTCCTCATACAGATGCTTTCCAGATAGTGCAGTTTCACGTGGATCCCCATCAATAGTGTATACAGAATCTTTTCTTTCACTCCCTGGTGATGGCACGCAATCTTAAGAAGATGATTCAGACTAGAATTATTAGGTTTTGAAATATTTTCTTGATTTATTGATGTGCAACAAAATACAAAGTTTGGTTTTATGTTTATTGAAAATGTTGACAGCTTTGTTTGTGTCATTAGTGTTATTTGTGCATATGTAAATGTAATTGCATGAAATCAAGATTGTCAAATCTTTTACACGTGATTGTCTTATTAATGTTAGTTATGTTATTTGTTTTAATTTCACGAATAATATGCCAAACCTAAAACCTGTCATAGAGTCATTGTACTAGATTTTATAAAAATATGCTTCATTCGTAAAGATTTTAACAATAGCAATTATGACAAATCACTTAAGCTTCTTAGAATCTGTTTTCTTTTATATTCTATTAAAGGAAGCGAAAAACTGGAGATTTTATGGTTTAGTTCAGAAAGAAAACACTTTTTTTAACTGAACAAAACCGCTTGGGTTATTTAATTTCGAAGCAAACAGTTTTAAGGTTTTATTCTAAATAAAATCCCCGCCGGTAACTACCTTGTTGCATTTGACGTGTTCGCAATGGTTGGATTTAAGATTAAACAATTTGGATTTTAATGTAAATTTCAATTTGCTTTAAAATAAAAATATTGAATTTAAAATTTCAACCGCCTGATTTTAATCCAACAATTATGAATATGCGAATGTATAAAGGTAAATATCGAATGCTGGGAAACCTGACGAGTCACTGAGTTTTTATGAGTCTAAACCGAACTTCTCTAATATTATGGTGGTTTTGTTATTGATATGTGTTTCAAGGATTCACAAAGCTAGATGGTTTTCCCTAGGACAACTTTTATCGTATAATTCAATTTCACTTTTCAAAAGTATAGATCTTATTTTAAATTCAAATTATCGTGGTTGATATGATGCAAGCAAGTGGTATGAAGTGTGTTATAAATTGCTATAAATTTCTAGATTTCTCTTAGATATAATGAGTATGGAAATGTTAGAAGAACCTAGAAGAATCTATCATAAGACATCTAGAAAGAGTTAAAATAATTTAGAAATATTCACTACTATTGAAAGGTTAGTGACTTGAGCCTATATACGCAATTGGTATTTTGTAATTAATTATCCAATCTCTTCGCTCTCCTAGTAACAACAATATTTACTTCTCTTCTTCTTTTTACTTTTCTCTTTTCTCCTCTTTCTCTACTAACACTAACAAAACAAAGGATTACAAAGCATTTCAATATAGAAAGGGTTTCAATATGCATTGATAACTTTATAAATGGAATTTCAGTCATTGATTATTATTAGCATTTGTGTGTGCATGGAAGCAGATATGACCCATCAAGGGTGTATCAGTATCTAAGTAACAAGAATATAACAAGCGTTTGTTGCAAATATCAATTATTGTTAAATCAAAGCAACCAATTTCAGTTCCAAGTGCAGAAATAGTAAACATTAATTGATAGTAAATTAGCTAAAGCAAGGAGAGATAAACACTCGGTCAAGAATTACAAACCTCTGAACTTTGCCTTCCATGGAAGAGAGAAGAGAAATGATTATTACCTGGCAAAGTTGCAATGTAATTTTCCAATGTGATATTTTAGTTTGTGAATTGGTTTTTAAATGGCTAATCTGTATTTTTTGTAGTGATTCTTATAAAAATAGAAAAACTTAATTTTTTTCAAACTTTTTTAAAATAGACTAAAAATACTTATTTATAGTAAGAGTTCTTCTAAGCCTAAATGGTCCATAAACCCCACGTTATTGGTTCTTATTGAATTACATAATATTTTGCTAAAATAAGTTAAATAAAGCAAACATCAACTAATTATAAGTTAAAACTATTACAATCCCAAATTAAAATTAAATTTATTTATTCAAAAATAAATTAAAATAGAATATTTCTCTTCTTCATCCTCTTGTTTGACTCTCATCAAAGTAGTAAACGAACATTAAGCTGTAAAGATGATTGAGTTTGATTACACTAATGATCGATTCTCAGGTGATTATTATTTTTTATTATATAATAATTAATATTTTAATTTCGAATTTTTTTTGAATTTTATTTTTATTTTCTTAACATGGTAGTTTCAATATTAATGAAATATAAATTTTATTTTTAAAAATATTATAAAATATTCTATTAAAATTTTTACTAATTTAATATAGAAAAATATTAGGATTAAAATTGTTTGCCTAATAAATCATTTCAAATTCAAATAGTGCGCATTCTTCAAATTATGTGTTTTGATCAGAAAGTTGTCACGGTTTTACTTCTCGCACCTCACCCCTTACAACCTTTTCATGGACAAAACTCTTACCATAATCTACCACTTAAAAGTAACTCACCTCTCACAAAATTACCAAGGGTTTTATTTTGATAATAATTTGCATTGAATGTTTTAACTAGAGATCCTTACTCCTTAGAGATCCTTACATTTTTAGGAGTTTTGGTATATTATTAATCTAAAAGAAGAATTAGAAGTGAAAGTATTAGTTAAAAATATGAAAATTTGAGCATTTATAAATAGGAGAATCTGCACACCTATAATCTTAATGTTTTTGATGAATATATGATGTGTCTCATACAAATGTGTGTTTTTTAAAAAAAATCTTTAAAATGTACAAATATTCTCTCATTTTACCGAGTAAAATAATGTCGCATATTTTTTAATATCCGTTCTATATATAGAGTATTATTTAGAATTCTTTTTATTACAAACACTTAAGCCAAGAGGTAAGTTACTAGAGAGACAGATAACTATATATGACATGTTAAAGGAGTGAGAAAATATGAGAGCAATTGAGGTGATATAATCCATGTTCTATTTTTTGGAAACGGCATCCCATCATGTGACACAGTCTTAAAAAATTATACTAATAGTAAATAATAAAGGATAGAGAAATATAATAAATAAGAAAATGGGCAAAAGATTAAATTAAGAGGAGGCAAATTGAGGTTGAAGTAGAATTGCAGAGGGTTCTGCAGATAGATCCCCTCGTGCGTCTCACCCGCTGACTCACACTTTGTCCTTTTAATCTCATCATTATCATTTTTCTTTTGACCTTTGACTGCATCACCAATGACACTAAATTAACTTTATAATTTAAAACTGTAACGTGTATGAGGAAAAGGGTAGTAGTATAAGGGTGTAAATCAATACACGGTTACATTTTTGATTTATTAGGTTCTTGGATCCCTTGCACGTGAGGTCCTTTTACTAATAACATATTATACCATTATGTTTTTCACAAGAAAAGATTTTCTCCATTTCCTTCCTTCTCTATTCTGTGCATTACTAAAATTTTGAAAATATTAATATAATAATGTGACACATAATGTGTACATTTATTTTTTATGTCCTATATATATCTTCAAAATTATAGTAATGAAGAGAGAAAATGAAGAGAAAAATGGAGAAAATCATATCTCGTTTTTCAAAGCATGCATTTCTTCTCTATTACTCCCGTAGGTAATTACTTATTGGTCCATGTAACTTTGAATAGAATCGTAGTTATTACTTTCAAGTTTTCAACACATAATATATGATAAAGATTTCACCTAAATTCGTATATTTCCTCGATTTTTAATATAACGGGAAGAAAAAAACAATTCTAAATATATTTTGAATCTCAGCTATTACAGTTTATGTTTTTATTTGTTTATAAGTATATAATAAATTATCTATTCTTTCGGTTTCCATAATAACTAAGAAATAAAATAATCAGATTTTATTATAAAATAATCGTTAAATAGGTTTTATCATATTTCTAACTTATATGTAGCAGCCCCAAACTCGTTCGCATCATTCTTTGGGATAGATTGCAAGATAGAAAAATTCTTCAATGTTCTTCTATCCTTGAACAAGACATTTTTTATTCCCTTGCAATCTTTCTCATATAATGGTGTTGGTGTTGATGTTGATGTTGTATTTTTGGAACAACACTCAATTAAAGAAGGTTGGAAAAGTTAAACATAGAAGGGCGTTCAACCTTTGAAAAGATTAGAAGTTGGATGCATACAAGATATGTATTAAGAGATTTCAACATGAACATGAAAGTGAATAAAGGTGATTCTCATTACTCATTAGGATGAGCACAATGTGCTTTTATACAAGATTGAGTTACATCATAAGAAGCTGAACATGTGCTACATGGAATAAAATCCTAGAGTAACAAACTAACTGAAATAACAGAATTCAGTTAGTGTACTTTCTCTCTATCCTTTTTATCATTACTCACATACTTCAATATCCCCCCACAAGATGAAGGATGGTACTGACATACCTTTTTGGTATGCTTGCTGGTCGGGCAATCAATCTCTCATGGAGGCATACCCGGACTTATACCGATATGCCAAGAACCATCTTACTGACATTTTTTCTGCAGGTTTGTTGTCCTATGGAGCGGCTGACAGCGTCTCTTCCACAGATGCAGATGGCATTTGGCAATGGCAGCTTCATAACATGGTGGAGATGTGTAGAGGGGAAGATACGGAGCTGACTGACAGCGGCGATACGGAGCTGACTGACAGCGGTGGAGATGCTGTCTCGGTACAGCAGCGACATACCCTCATTGCTGGCTTGCTGTCCGATCTTCAGCAGCAAGGGGTGCGCGTGTATGGTGATGGCGAGGACACTTTCGTTTGGAGTGCGGAGGCGTGTGGTGTTTTCACGGTGAGTTCTTGCTATAACCGTTTTAGGAAGAATCTTTCCGGTCCCCCGATAGATAATATCACAGTTGTAGCCTTATCCCATCTCTGGAAAGTTAATGCTCCCCCCAAAATTCTATTATTCGGTTGGCGTTTCATTATCAACAAAATTGCAACGAAAGACCTTTTGGTTAAAAGGGGCATTATTTTGGATGGTGATGATTCTAGATGTGTTTTTTGTGCTAAGGAAAACGAGTCGCTTCGTCACTTATTCGCTCATTGCGAAGTGACAAATAGAGTTTGGAGGAAAGTCTTTGATTGGGTTGGAGTTGACATTTGTTTATCTAGGGAGGAGTTTGTGAATTACTTTCATTATTGCGGGAAAATAACATGTGTCAAGACTAGAATCATTGGGGCGGTGGTGTGGTTATCAACGGTTTGGAATATTTGGCTATCCCGGAACGCTATCGTTTTCAAAAACGAAACCTTTAGTTTCCTTGGTTGTTGGTCGGAGATCGTTTGTAATGCTTGGAGGTGGTTAAGCTCTTTTTATAATAGAGTCAATTATTGTAATTTGTATACTTGGAATATTCTACCGTTCTCGTGTTTTGAGACGTAGGAGTTTTCCATTTGTATCTTAGGGCGGAGCACCCCTTTTGCTCCGATTAATCCATTGCCTATTAAAAAAAAAAGGATGGTAGATATCTAACATCTTCATCTTGAACAATAGGTCATGAAAAGGCTGTGAATGGAGTGACTTAGTGAACAAGTCAGCGAGTTGTTCTTTGGATTTCACCGGTAGTAACTTCAAAATGCCTTTGCTTTGTTTTTCCCGGACAATATGGCAATCAATCTCCAAGTGTTTCGTTCTTTCATGGAAAACGGGGTTGGAGGCAATGTGGATGGCACTGTTGTTGTCACAGTATATCACAGGCGTTCTAAGACATGTAATGTGAAGATCTTTCATGAGGTATAGGAGCCATTGAAGCTCGCATGTAGCTGCAGCAAGGGCCCGATATTCCGCCTCGGAAGAAGAACGTGAAATCGTGAGCTGTTTCTTAGTGCGCCATGAGATAAGAGATCTACCAAGGAAAAAACACTGGCCTGACACAGATCTGCGAGTGTCCAAGCACCCTGCCTAGTCAGCATCAGAGTAACCATTTAGTTGGAGGCAGGAATCTCGTGGAAAGAAAATGCCTCGAGCCGGACATGATTTAAGATAACGTAAGACCCTGCATGCAGCATTGAAGTGAGTGACTGTAGGAGATGCAAGGAATTGACTAAGTTGTTGTGTGCTGAAGGTGATGTCAGGTCGAGTGGCATTAAGATACAAGAGACGACCAACAAGACGGCGGTAAGAGGGAATGTCGTGATATGGTGTACTTGAGTCTTGGTGCAGTTTGACTGCAGGGTCAGAAGGAGTAGTAATTGGCTTGGACTCAAGGAAACCAGAATCATCCAATAGATCGAGACAATACTTACGTTGGTTGAGAAAGATTCCTGTCTTAGATTGAGCAACCCCAATGCCGAGAAAATACTTTAATGTACCCAAGTCCTTGATTTTGAAGGCATTGTCTAGGGCAAGCTTAATAGAATTGAACTCATTCATATCATTACCAGCTAGAATGACATCATCAACATAGACTTTTAGAATAGTGATGGAGGATGATGAGCATTTCACAAACAAAGAATGATCTGATGTGGCCTGAATGTATTGATGAGCAAGAAGAAATGAGGTGAGTCTCTCATACCATCTTCTACTCGCTTGTTTAAGGCCATAGAGGGACTTAATAAGCTTGCATACCTGGTTCGGTTTGGAGGGCTGCACACCCGGTGGAATAACCATGTAAACATCTTCCTCAATATTGCCATGTAAGAAAGCATTATTTACATCAAGCTGATGTAAGAACCAATGCTTGCAAGCAGCTAAGGCAATAATGGTGCGGACTGTAGTGAGCTTGGCAACTGGTGAATAAGTATCGAAGTAATCAAGGCCTTCAATCTGGTTGTAACCCTTGGCAACCAATCGTGCTTTAAATCTGTCAATCGAGCCATTAGCCAAGTACTTGATTTTGTATACCCATCTGCAGCCAATTGGTGTGATGCCAGGTGGTAAGTCCACAAGTTTCCATGTACCTGTTTTCTCGAGGGCTGACAATTCAAGTTGCATAGCCTGTTTCCAGCACTCATACTTAGAGGCCTCAGCATATGTCTTAGGTTCAGTATTTGTAACTAAGGACAATGCATAGTTAGAATAAGATGGTGATAAGTGTTTGTGTGAAATGAAGTTAGAGAGAGGATATGGAGTACCTTTGGAAGAAAGATTTGAAGTAGCCAGAGAATTGCAAACATAATCTTGCAAATAAGAGGGTTGGTGACTCACCCTTGAAGAGGTTCTAGTTGAGGGAGAAGGGTTGGGTGCTATAGGCTCAGATGTAATGTGAGGGTTGAAAGCTAAAGCATCAGTTGTGATGTTAGGTGAGTTATTGATGGGAGAGGATGCAGTAGCAGGTTCAGTAGGTGTGGGTGGGGAGGTTGGGGTAGTGTGTGTGAGGGTTTTATCTTTGATAGAAGGAAAGTAGGACCAAGAAGTAGATGACATAGGAGTTGTGGGGATGTAAGGAAGGATATGCTCATGGAAAGTGACATTTCTAGAAACAAAGATATCATTGGTATGGAAGTCAAGGAGGATGTATCCTTTCATACCAGATTTGTAACCAAGGAACAAGGATTTTCGGGCTTTTGGATCAAGTTTGGTGCGATGAGCTTGAAGGGAAGATGCATAACATAAAGAGCCAAAGACCTTAAAGGAGGAAATATCAGGGAGTTTGCCATAAAGAACATGATAAGGAGACTGGTTTTGAAGAATGGGAGTAGGGACTCTATTAATGATAAAAGTTGCAAACTGAAGAGCATATGACCAGAAAATCTTGGGAAGTTTGGACTGATACAGAATGGCACGACCAACATTTAATAAGTGTTGGTGCTTCCGTTCAACTCTACCATTCTGCTGAGGATTTTCAACACAGGATCTTTGGTGAATGATGCCTTTGGATGCATAAAAGTGGTGGAGTAAAAACTCAGGGCCATTGTCAGTTCGAACGATTTTGGGTGTGATGTTAAATTGATTATGAACCATAGTAATGAAGTTTTGGACATGAGAAGAAGTTTCAGATTTTGATTTCATAAGAATGATCCACACAAATCTAGTATGATCATCTAATACAGTTAGGAAATATTTGTGGTTATGTGGGGATGGAGTGGCTATAGGGCCCCAAATATCAAAGTGTAAAAGTTCAAATTTGTGTGCAGCAATAGAGGAACTCAAATGATAGGGCAATTTCTTTTGTTTGGCCAAATGGCAAATGTCACATGTGGCATCATTATCATGTACAACAGAAGAGTATAGTTTTGACATAAGAGCTATTCTACTAGAGGAAACATGACCTAGCCTAAAGTGCCACAAAGAAGATTTAGGAATGGAGATATTATGAGACTTGTCAACAAGACAGTTATTAGCTAAGGGTGAAAAGCTTGGCTGGGAGGCTGAAGAAGGAGAGTAAGCTTTGTCTTCAAGGTGAGGTTCCTTTAAGTGCAAGTTATATAAGCCATTCTCTTTGCTACCCAAACCAATCGTCCTCTTGGTATTCAATTCCTGTAAAATGCAATGATCAACAGAGAAAACAGCTGAGCATTTCAAGTCATGGCATAGTTTGGAAATGGAAATAAGATTCAAATGGAAATCAAGAGCATATAAAACATGATTGAGATAAAGAATGGGAGAGAAAATGATGTTGCCAGCATATTGAACCATAGCGCAGTTTCCATTTGGTAATGTAATTCTGACAGGATGGATTTTGTAGTAAGAATGAAACATTTCTAAAGAGGCACACACATGATCATTAGCACCTGAATCTAAAATCCATGAAGGAAGGGATTTCTTAATAGTAGCATTACAAGTACTACCTGAGGGTTCATTAGAGGCACTTAAGGAAACCTGATTGGTAGTAGGAGTATGAGTGGAGGAAGGAATGCTGGATTGTTGTAAGAGGCTAATGAGTTGATCATATTGTGCTTGAGTGATAGGCATCTGCTGACTTGCATTAGAAGCAACAATAGAAGCATCAGGTGATTGAGAGGAAGATGAAGAATCAGATTGGTTGGCATTAACAAATGCTTTGTTCTTGTTAAAGTTGGGGTGGCCATGCTTCTGGTAACAAAAGTCAACTGTATGGCCAGATCGATTGCAAAAGGTGCAGACTCTAGGTGTGTTCTTGGTGTTGTTGTAGCCACCTTTGTACCTTGAGTCTTTATGTGCAGCATTCACCAAGATAGAACTATCATCCACAACATCTACTTTCTTGTGGTGACTCTCTTCTTGGACAACAAGAGAGTAGATACGATTGATGGAAGGAAGAGGGTCCATGAGCAAGACTTGCGTCTTAACAACAGAAAAGGAATCGTTCAAGCCAGTGAGGAACTGTATGGCTTGTTCCTCAAGTTTGTGTTCTTGAGCTTTTCTCACAGCATTGCATCTGCATCGGAGAGAGCAAGTACAGATGGGTAATGGTCTGTGAGAGTAAAGTTCTTCCCACAATGCTTTCAGCTCAAGAAAATACTCCATAACAGTTTTGGTATCTTGCACTAGTGTAAAAACAACAATATAATTTTAAAATTTACACCCGATATACTAAAAACGGGTGTAAATAAGAAATATGGTGGCAATTTTATAAATATAGTATCATTTTAAGTAATAGCACGTGAGAATTTACACCCTATTTTAAAATAATGGGTGTAAATTAAAAATATTATTATTATCAAATCCCAATTACTCCCGTTAAATTTAAAACGGGTGTAAATTTAAATTGATTAAAAAAATTATTTAATTTTATTACTCAAAATATTAATATTATTCTAAACACATTTACAACCCAAAATCTATTTTATTGACTCACTTTTTAACTATCTATTTTGTATATTTACTCTTAAAACTATTGTTTTCTTCAAACTTGAATCTAAACCCGACAAAAGTGCTTATTTTCCAAAAGCTATTTTTTTCTCTCATCTTCCTCACATAACAACAACAATACACTCAAATTCTTCATCTAGTTTTTCAGAAAAAATTGATAAAACAAACAACCAACAATCAGATTCCGTTTTTGACTTGGAATTGTTTCAATTTCGGTTTCGCGGTTCTATTTGAGCTTCACGGCTATGTTTGGTATTCGCGAAGGTTTTTTGTTCAGAAACCAGTTCTGTTTTGCTTCGAGTTTGGAGGTTTCGACTCAGTGCGGAGTTTGAATTCGAGCGGAGCTTTTTCAAGGTTCATATTTTGCATTCGAGCCAATTTTTCTGTACTTGTTTGTTTCAATTTCAAATAGAGTTTTGTTTCAGAATTTAATTTACGTTTTCGACTCAATTACGGGTTCTACTACAGTTTGATTGTGATTCGATTTCGGTACAGTTTTTGGTTTGGATTAAAATTAAAGTGAGTATACAACATCATAAATCTAAATTGGATGAGAGCTTACCGGTAGAAATGAAGAAAAATGCAGAATTTGTCCTAGCTCGCAAGGTGTTCGATGAAATGTCCCAACCGAATTCGTCAGTCTTTTTCTTCCGCTCTCAACATTTTCATTTCTTGGATTATTTTTTTTTATCTGTTGATAACCTCAAATAACCCAATCCAGACAAACCCTTGGTTGAATTTAAATTGATGAAATAGTTTTATGCATGAAATATATCCAACATATAACATAATTTTTTTCAGCAGGGAAGAATTTATTGGTTATTATATGAGCTATCTAACAGAGGCGTTGCATGATATTAGTAGTATTGAATTGAGAGCTATAGTTAGGCAGCCCCTTGGTTTGCACTTGGAGGTAAAAAATTGTGGTTATCGTTGGATATATAAGGATGATCTGGAACAATTAAACCCACAAATGATGTACAATGGAAATTAATGTGCATTGTTATAGTGATAATAAGAACATGCTTGATCTTTGATTATCTCTAATGATATATTGCTAAATGTCAAAGTCTTGGATATATATTAATGTTAATGTTAAGTTGAAGTTATTAGTGGTGTAGCTCTTTTCATTAGTTAATGAGTACCTTATTCAATAGTTTTTTTAACATAAGTATACATGACCATAAAAGAAAAATGTGAGGCACTGTGTTTTTCTTACTATAATTGTGCAACCTTCTTGACATCATGCCTCTAAAATCCCCTGTCACACTCCCTATGACATGGCTTTGTTACCAGCATTAAGTAATTTTAGTAAAATGAAGTCTTACCTTACAAAATTTAAGAGTTAGACATGATGTTGCTTTAAAGAGAAAAATACATTGAACTCTTACAGTTTTTAATGTTAGATCTTGTTGGATTTACGAGTAGAGTAATTTATGCACAGTACCATTGATCCGAATATTTTAATTGCTACATACTACAAAGAAGAATGAATCCAAAGCTAATTATATTAACCAACTCTAGCAGTTTGTAATAAATTGTAAATGAATTTAGAGATAGAAGAAGATTTTCAGACTTTAATTTGAGCTTCCATAGACATTCCTCATGCTTGCGGTATATTCCAACAAATTATGTTATAAACCCTTCGTATTATGTTATATGTTGTACTCTATTGATTATAAAACCATGAGTGAATCTTCAGTTAGTAGTTTATGGTCTTGAAATAGTTGGTTCATAACAAAAAATGTCTTAACTTTAACCCATATGTATTATGATTTTTGTTGCTTCTTTGATATCAGGTTTTTGGGATGGACAAGAAATACTGGTTCATTCCTGCTTATTCAGAAGAAGATATACGAAGGATGCCGACTCTACAAGGTCTCGAGTATCCATCAAAACCCGACTTCGATTCCCAATAGTTTAAAAACACAAAGGTCATATTTGGTTTAAGTTTAATGCTTTCATTTCTAGTTTCACTTTTAATAACAAAACTTTCCCGGTTTTCATTCCATTCATGGTTATTTCGAAAACATGTTTTTCTTTTCATGTACAAATCTTTAAAAAAAATCCTTGCTTCCAGTCGCGTCTGAACGGCAAAAACAAGTGATGCGTTGAGAGTTGTTAAGTTCACAAGCAATGTTAGGGGTTGGAGCTGATGCAGGTCTTTCCTCTTCATCTCTTTGCAAATTGCAGCCTCTCCTCTCACGTCTCACAACCTCTCTTCTCAGTTCTCTCAAGTTTTTGCAGGTCAAGTTTTTTGTCTCTTTTTTTCTTTTTTCCTCCCTATTCTCTCTCCGTTTCTTCCATTTGTTGGGGTTTTCCGCAGATATGCCTCCTGTTGCAACATAGGATTGCTTCCATCAGTAGCAAGCAACATCAATGTCACAACCACTTTGACTTGGTTACTTTGATTGAGTAATGTCTTACTCTTAACAATATTGTTCTTTTCTTACTGGATGCAGGTCAGCTATGGTTAGACATTACATTAGAATAAAGAAACTAGTACTGAAAACTCAATTAATTAATACGGAAAAGTCATCGATGCTCGCTTTAAAACCATTGGATGCGGATCCGCCAGTGCTTCCTCATCCGTCGGTAGGTTATTTTGTTTGTGTTGGTTATTTATATATCCAGTCATTATCGGGTTAATCCGTGGTTTAAGCTTTGTCTTCGTTGTTAAACCGGTGATTAAAATAAAGCTGCTGATTCTTACACTCTTTCCTATACTCACAAAAGGCAAAACCCTAATTTTCATCTAGCTTCAATCGGAGCCCGTGAGAAGAAGATGCCTGCGAAGGAAGATAGCTCGGAGAAGGAGAAGTCTCTAGATCTCTTTCTAAAGATCGGCTTAGACGAACGCACAGCTCGAAACACCATCGCCAACAACAAATTCACTACCAATCTCACTGCTGTTATCCACGAGGTATTCATTTCATTCTATATTCTATTTTCTTTTTAATTTTGTGCTCTCTTTCAAACTTTTTATTATTTTTTGTGTTTCTTTGCTGTTTTAAGGCCGGTGTTACCGACGGATGCAGCCGATCAATTGGGAACCTTATTTATACGGTGAGTTACATGTCTTCTGTTTTGCATGCAACAATAAGGAGCTGAAATGCTTCAAGGTTTTGAGGAAACGATAATAAATTAATGGGTTTAACGTTGTTGTGTAGATACTCATACTGTAGCTCACTCAAGGAATAGGTCTTCTAAGACAACTAGTGATTTTGATAGTCCCCGTTCTGTGTTTCTTGAACGGGCATTTTTGTCATATTCTCGGAGGGGCACTATCAACGGCTCGGTATGGTTACTATTTATATATGTGGCTCTTTCTTGTAATAATTTCTTGTGTCTTGTTTTTTTGCATACAGAAAACAATTGCTTCTCCAGGACGTGGTATTTTGGCCATGGATGAATCCAATGCTACATGTGGAAAGCGGTTGGATTCAATTGGACTAGAGAATACCGAAGCTAACCGTCAAGCATGGCGTAAAATTATATATGAAGAAAGTGTTATGACTTAGTTAAAATATAATTTTTATGTGTATGATTTTATAATACTTGAAATATTATGACTGTACATGATTTTGTATACTTTTTCGTTAATATTAAAAATATTTTGACTTAGTTAAAATGTGATTTTTATGTGTATGATTTTATAGTATTTACAATATTATGACTGAAAATAAAATATAGCTAAATGGTGTTTATGAAATAGGGTGTAAATAGATATAATTGTTCATTCATAAATGGCGTATTTACACCCGATTTTTACTAAAATAGGGGGTAATTAAGAACATATTTACACCCGATTTTTAATAAAATAGGGTGAAATTAAAACGTAATTAAGCCCATTTACACCCGATTTTTATTAAAACAGGGTGTAATTAAAACGTAATTAAGCCCATTTACACCCGATTTTTATTAAAACAGGGTGTAATTAAAACGTAATTACGCTCAGTTACACTCGATTTTTTTAAAACAAGGTGTAATTAAAAACGTAATTACGTTAAATTACACCCGATTTTTATTAAAATAGGGTGTAATTAAAAACGTAATCACACCCAATGACACCCGATTTTTATTAAAATAGGGTGTAATTAAAAACGTAATTACGCCCAATTACACCCGATTTTTGTTAAAACAGGGTGTAATTAAAAACGTAATTACGCCCAATTACACCCGATTTTTGTTAAAAATAACGGGTGTAAATTCGTTAGACATTTCTCACCCTGTGGATATACACCCGATTTTTATTAAAAGTAATGGGTGTAAATTTAATAAAAAACGGGTGTAAATTAACATTTTTGTACTAGTGTTGCTTCAAATTGTTAATGTTAGATCGTAATGTGAGAATGCGAATACGATCAGCTTTAGAAAAACGCTCACGTAAATCGTTCCAAGCAGTCAAAGCATAATCATGATAAAGTATCGTAGATGCGATTTGATCACTAACCGAATTGATAATCCATGAGAGAATGAGGTGATTACAGCGTTCCCATTGAGAGAAGTTAAGATCATCATCAGGAGGAATCTCCATGGATCCATCAACAAACCTTGCCTTGTTCTTGGCTCCCAAGGCACGTTGCATGGATTTGCTCCATGACAAGTAGTTAGAACCATCAAGCTTGGGACTGATGTTGACAGAGTTGGGACCTTCGCTTGGATGAATATAGTAGATAGAATCAAGATCAGATTGATGAGTAGGAGCTACGCGCGGCGGCATGATTGGATCGATGAGAAAAAAACAGCAAGAAGCTGCAACAAGAAATGGCAGAACGAAGATGATGAAGATCTTCAACTATGAAGATCGTAACAGAAAAATGATGAAGATCGCTAAGAAAGTGCAGCGATTGATGAAGAAAAGGGAGAATGAGAACTTGTTCATGGAGAGAAAACTGATACCATATTAAGAGATTTCAACATGAACATGAAAGTGAATAAAGGTGATTCTCATTACTCATTAGGATGAGCACAATGTGCTTTTATACAAGATTGAGTTACATCATAAGAAGCTGAACATGTGCTACATGGAATAAAATCCTAGAGTAACAAACTAACTGAAATAACAGAATTCAGTTAGTGTACTTTCTCTCTATCCTTTTTATCATTACTCACATACTTCAATAATATGTAACAAAATCTTGAATTAGAGTGACAATGTTGACTATGGATTTGTTTAATATTCTTTATAAACAATTTATTATTTTTGTGTATTTTCGCATATTTACAAGGACAATAAAAAATCCATTATTCCCAGGACGATTTTTTTTCGTGATTTCAAGAAATTAAATCACTTCATTCTCGTACTTTTCATTTAACCTATTGTCTTTCATACGACTATGATCCATAATCACATAGAGCTATAGAAAATAAAATAAAAATCGTACATAACCAACAACAATGAATATCTCATTTCAATAAAACGACAATAATAATAAACATTCAATCTCAACACACCAACTACAAATACTACAAAAACAACACAATATGATACCTTAAGTCTCAAAAACAACAATAACAACTACACCAATAATAATAACGACGATGACGATAACAATGACAACAACATTACTGGTACAATGATGTTGAAACTTTTACATGCCACAAATATGTTGAGATAGTCAAAGAAATGTGTTGGTTTGAGGTTTGAGTTTCCTTATTCGAGCTTCCTTCATCCTTTGTTTACTCCATTCGACTTGGAGAATATGAAGAATGGTGTTTTGCTTGTTCGATAGAGAAGATGACGAATAATTTTTTGTTCTTTCGCTAGGGAACAAAAAGTTTATGAGAAACGCAAAAGAGAATGAGACTTAACATTCTGATGTTGGAATTAAAATTTATTTTGGAGTTTATATCTCCATTGGTAAAAGCCTCTGACCGAAAAACGATTTATATTGTAATTAAAAAATTAAATAAAATAAGGGCGTCATTTTAGTTGTAAATAAAATATGAAATTGTAGAAGCTACGAATTGAAGCTCAAATCCTGAGCAACATTTACTTTCGATTTTCAATAATGGAGAGAATAGATGATTTATTTTATCATTAAAAAATTAAATAAAATAAGGACACCGTTTTGGTTCTAAATAAAACACAAAATTGGAGGAGTTAAGAATCAAAGTTCAAAATCAGAGCTATATTTCTTGTCAATTTTACTAAAAAACTGAAGGATAAGATTTAATTTTAAAAAAATTATAATAAAAGGTCGTGTTTAGGACATTTAACCTCGATTTTTTATTGAATAAAATGAAAATTTTATATTTCATTATCAGTAGTAGTATGTTCATCTTCATATTCAATTCATTGTCTCAAACAAATATATGTGAACTATTTATTCTTTACTTAGTGATATCTTTGATCATAAAAAATAGAGATGATCATACCATGCAGGCCACTAAGGTTGATATTCTCTAATGCATGTTGATAAATCTTCTGATGAAACCGAAAACATCACTCACATGTGTGCAATCTTGTACCACTGATATGTTCAAAAATCAACAACAATCCTGGTTTGAAGAAAATTTATGATTTAAATTTACGAAATTGACCCTTTCAAAAACACTTTTGTGATAAAATTGTTTTATGTCAGATACATGGTATTGTATTTTTCTACTGATGATGATGTGCTTACATCACATTCCTCTTAAAAATTGTATTCTTATTAGTATTACTCATGTTTGTCATTGCAAAATTGAATTGTGATCAGATATTGATTTTACGTGTAATGGAGAGAGTTAGGGACTTATTTTGATTTGATTTTATAAAAATGAATAAAATTTTAAAAATTTAAAAACCACAAAACTTGTTTGGTAATATAATTTTAGCAAATTATTTTTGAAAACTATTCACTATTTTAAAATTTAAAATAATAAAAAGCTAAAATAGATTTTTGAAGTTTTGGTTTTGAATTTAGTTTTGAAATTAAAAAGAAGAAAAAACAAAAAAAATGTATATTTTTTATTAATGAGATTTGTAATATTTTACAACTTTTAAACAATTTCTAAAAGTAAGATTATCAAATATATTTTATTTTATTTTTTCTTTTAAATTATTTTTATAAAAAATTACAAAATAATTTTTAAAAAATAAAAAGTAAAATACTTTTTTTGTTTGTTGATAAAGGGCAATATATTCAAAAAAAAATATTGATACAAAAAAAAAGTTGGGGACTAGGCCAAAACTCATCCAAAAGTATTTAAATTTGTAAAGAGACAAACCATATCTATTTTTTTTATAAAATCACTCCTAATATCAATCCCTAAGCGGATGCAACCGGAAACAAATCCACCCAAGCCAAAAACTACGATAATCTTCCAAGCCAAAAAACCGCTCCAAAATTATTCCGGTCGGAATGATATCATCCAAATGGAGCCAAAGAAACAATTTATGCCACCAATCTCTAGCAATGTCACAATAAAGAAAAAGATGATCTAGATCCTCTTGAGCCCGACCGCTCAAAGAACACACTAACAAACTAGGATCTAAAAGAGTTCCACGTTTAGCTAATTCAACTTTCGAAGCAAGTATATTCCAAATCAATCTCCAACCGAAAATATGAATACGACTAGGAACCTTTGACTTCCATAAACGAGAAAAAGCTAAGCTAACCGAATTGTTCAACGGAGGTGACAAAGAGTCAAAAGACAATATGGAATCATAAGTATTACTCACCGTGAATCCGGAAGTATTACGCCACCAAACAAACGAATCCCCAATCAATTGACAAGGTTGAACCGGAGCAAGAAGAATCACCAAATCAAAAAATTGAGTCGCGGCTGCCCCATTTTCCACATCACAATTGAAATCAAAAGACCAATTCCAAGTTTCTCCATTCCAACTATCCATATCAGCCACCTTTGCGTGCAGATTATCCTTCAAAGTAACTAAATCTGGAAAAGAGTTCCAAGCGGTGTTGTACCGAACCAAGTGTCAAACCAAAATTCATGAAAGGTAATAACATCCTCTTTTGGGTGAAGTGGAAGAATTTGTAAACTCAAAGAGAAATGAGGGTTAGGATTAAGAGATGTTGATGAAATGAACAAAGCTCTTCTTCTAAAATGGAAGTGGAAAATTTTGAAGGAGGATAAAGCAATTTGGAGTAAATTTCTTCTCTTGAGATATCTCAATCCAAAACTTAAAGTGTTAGCATCTTGTGAGGAGGTTCTAAATCGTGAGGATTCTACTTGGTGGAAGGATATCATTCTTAATGATTTCTAGGAGGAGAGCTCCGAAGAAGGATTCTCCGATTGGGTAAATTGCAAGTTCATGAAAGGTAATAACATTATTTTTTGGCATAGTTGTTGGTTGGGAGATCAAACTCTTAGTACCTCTTTCCCATACTTGTTTGATCTTTCAACCAATAACTTTGCGCGGTTAGTGAGGTGATCTCTCGGAACAACGGAGTCTTTTCGTGGAACATCGATACTATTTTTGGAAACGATCGAATGCCACCTCCGGGTTCTAATGAGGGGGACTCGGTCGGGCCTCCCAATTGAGGGAGTTAAAGGACTTATTAAATGGCATTGCTCCGGACAACTCCGGTTTAGATGACTATCATTGAAATCTAACCACTAACGGTTTTTTTTCGGTCTCTAGTGTGTCAACGGGGGTGTCTAATGCTAAGGATTTGGCTTGGCCAACTTCTATAATAAATTTGTTAGATGTTATTTGGAAGACTAATATTCTGAAAAAGCTAAAGATTTTCTCTTGGAGATTCTTCATCAATAGACTTCCCCTAAAAGGTCTTTTGGCACGTAGAGGTTTGTCTAATTTCCCCTCTCTTGATTGCTTATTTTGCTCTAATCACCCGGAAACTTCGGAACACCTCTTCTTACAATGTCTAGTTTCGAAAGCGGTTTGGGAAAGAATCTATCTTTGGTTGGGAAATGGCTTGGAGTTTTCTATTGAAGAATTTAAGAGTTTTGGTAGCATTCAAGAGAAGGTAAAAAATACAAAGAATAAAGCAAAAATCAATCTTATTTGGTTGGCTTTAATTTGGAGTATTTGGCTAACTAGAAAAACCATATCTTCGAAAATGCACCCTTTAGCTTTGAAGTGATTGTTTCTAATACTATGTTCTACTCTTGGAGATGGTTTTGTAATAGTGACACCAAATCTAGGTTAATTTTTAATGATTGGTACAAATTACCTCTGAATACTTACAACTCTAATTAGAGTTTTTTTATTGTAAGAGTTAGTGCGATTTCTTATATTAATTGCCTATTAAAAAAATATTTATAAAGTTAAATTACCTAATAAATTCGTATCACTAAACTAAATTGTTAATGCATGTATATTACACGACAAAGTGAGAATTGTGTTTTTTTTCTTTCTTATAAAAATTATGCGATTAATTATGTTTTAACAAATATCAAATCATTATTTTAATAGTTGCTACCCTAGCACCAAAGAATCTTGGATTTTTTCTGGTAATTATGATTCTTATCATACCTAATACATTGCTATGTTATGCTGTTCCAAATTGACAAATTTCTTTTGAATAGACTACACAACCGAATGTCATATTCATAATTTTAAATTGTGATTTGCAATTACAATTGCGACTTGTTGATGTGGTAATTCCTGCAACCATATCTAATCATAATTATACTGTGATTTTATAAAAATACATTCAGCCGCATTAGAAACTCCATGAGACAATTTCGTCCTTAGTTTTTTTAAGTATTTTCATCAAAACTCATTATTTCATAATCACAAAATTCAATTTACTTCAAATGTAATTAAAAACCTTAACATCGAGTGTTTTTTAACAAGTGTTTTTCAAAGTTGTAATTAGAACTTTGTTCAATCAAAATTAAAGCTGCAAAGAAGCAACGGTAATGACCAAAATTATAACACCTACAAACACAATTGCATCTGCAATTTAAAACCATGATCATAACTTAATATGACTTCTTCTAAACTTAGACAAATTTACTATCAATCTAAAAAGAACAAAAAATCATCTCAATATGATTTCTTCTAATCTTAGACAAACTTACTATTGATCTAAAAAGAACAAAAGTTCATCTCAATCATCTGAAAATTATACATCACATGCTTCTCCCAACCACACAAGTCATAAAAAGGTGGAAAACTATCACGACTTGCCACTTAAATTCTCTCAAGAAAGAATTGGAAATATGTTTACTGATATCTCCTAGGTAAAAAAAAAATTTTGACCAAAGTGACAGCCACACAAACACTGTGATATTCCTTGCCTAAGCTAAAAATCACGTGAATAGGGTTTTTGCAAAACCATACACCTAAGACAAGGGTAAAAGAAGAAACAAACAAAAATAAAAAGATCTCTTCCATTATTCCAAACTCCAAGAATAACTCTTGGTTCGAATGTAAAGGCATAATTAAGCTAGCAAGTTCCGAAATATTAGCACTAAATTAAGCTTGTAAGTAATTTGTCATTAATTGTGTTGGTTATTGATTAGTGCTTAATGAGTTGTGGCTGTCTGTCTGTTAGAAATGCACATAATTATTAAAGTACAGATTGATTGAGTGGTATAGTGGAGTAGTTGATGATTGGTTTAATGTTGTCCATGTTTGATTCCCCAAAAAACATGGGATTTTATCGCAAATACTTGTTTCGGAATTTAGCTGACTGAATTTAGACAATGCTGCCATATATGCACTAAAACAACATTGGTGCTGTTATAGACAGTGGCTGCTTGTTTTCCTTTCTAAAGTACCAGTACTCCTTTGGTTCTACACACTCACTCCTTATTATAAGATTCATTTTTAAAATTTGTTTAGTTTTAGGAATTTTGGTTTTAATTTTCAATTTTTAAAGGAATGAAAATTTAGTAAGTTTGAATTTGTTGTAGAATTAAATTGTGAACGAATATGATTTTAGGTAGGATTTTATTTTTGATTACTCTAATAATTATTTTTATGTTAAACTCTTAACTTATTGAATTTGGGAGGGTAAGAGAAATGTTTTTATTTTATTTAGTTAATTAGTATGAATAAGTTTATGTATTAGTTGAGTAAAATGAATAAATTATTGATTTATATTCAATTTTGGTCAATGTTATTTATTTTGGTAAATTATTTGGTACCGTAAATTTTGGTCGAGTACCTATATGATCATTAGTATAAATAAATTTAAATTTTAACTAATTTTAAAATAAAATAATATTAAAATTATATATGACATTGAATTTCATTATTTTATAAGATGAAATTATTTATATCCAATTAAGTTAAAGTATATCGAAGTGCTCACCATATATTTATATTTATATATTAATGTAAAAGAAATTAATATCTTAAAAAAATTAATTGAATTTTATAGATTAGGTCAAAAGAACTAGAGAAGTAAGGTGTAAGACTATGAAGTTTTCATATTATTTTAAGGAAAAATTGAAGATGCCAACGAGGTTGAATTTAGAAAGGTTGCTGGTCTTTTGAATATAAAAATTAACTTAAAAATAATTTTAGAAAAATAATTTATGAATCAAAAGTTTTAATTTTTATCTTTAATTTGAAAATAATTCTAAAACTAGAATAAATTTTACTTGAAAATAACTAAACCTATCAAAATCAATTTAATTTCTCATTTTTTTTAACTCATCCAAAAAAAAAAAACATACGAAGACATACAATATGCATAATGATTCAAGAATTGGAAGATGGGAAAGTTTGGACAAAAAGTAAAATAATAATATTTTTTGGGTTTTGGTTTTGTCTTATATAATTAAAAAAGAGAAGCAAAGTAGTGATTTCTATAGCTAGTTGCCACATTTTCTAAGTCACAACCAGTAAAAATAGTCATTGGGAGAAACAAGAAGAAAACGGCCTAGCTAAGACAAAACACAATTCCTACTACCCCACTTGCTAAGATTCTATACTATCAAAAATCAAACTCGTCCCATTGATTTCCCTGTCATAGAAACGAAATTTTTTTCAATGAAATGTCACAACCAGCAGCAACATTTCGAACTGTTGATAAATATTCGTATACCATGTGTTTTTCTTTATTGTATGTCACTATCAAGGATTGTTACCTAGCTAGGAGTTTGTTAGAAACGTATTAATGTCAACTTTAAATTGTTTTATTGAACTTAAGGTTATAATTGAATTCCACTGTTATCAATTTATTTTTACTCTTTGAAACTGCTAGACTGTTTAACTTCAAAGGGTTGGCTCAGTTGGTAAATGAGCTTTCTCCAAAAATGGACGAAACTGGTTAGTACCCGGGTTCGATCTCGGCTGGAGTCAAAACGCCCTGGGGCCACGGTGCCGTCGCCTCCGAGCATGGGTCCAAATTTGTGATGACTATAAATATCTCAATATTACTATAGAGGAAGTCTAACTATAACACAGAAAATACAAACATAAAGTAGATTCTCACGCCACGTGATCTAACTATCAACCTCACAATAACCTTAAAACCTTTGATAACTCTTAATCATGAGGAATAGTTATGCATTTGTGCTTTTATCAAGTGCAATTGACGCCCACCGTTGGACCCCGATAAAATTAACTTGCGCCACACACATCATTTAAGCGCGGTTTCTTTCACCATCATCTCACGAGGATGTTCGAGCAAAGCTCTATGACATTACAAACAAATAACGTTTTTTATGACGAAGCTTTCACCACGTACGATAAAAACCGCGGATACATGTGATCGGAGCATCTTGTTTTATTTAAATAATAATAATAATAAATCAGTTACCTCGGATTTAAATAAAACAGACATAAATATATGATCAGGGTTTGAGGTTCGATTTCCAACTTTTTTTAATTTAATGTTTTATATGGACCCAAAAAGGCGCATTTATTTTTTTTAGATTTTACGACTGATATGTTACCTCAGTTTTCTGTAAAACCGAGATAAAAACTCCTTTTTTTTTTGCAACCAAAAAGACACCTTGATTTTTTTGTAGATTTTATGAGATGGTTAGTTACCTCGGTTTTTTAGGTTATCCGAGATAAATACTCTTCATCTTTTTAATTCCTTAAGGCTATGTTTGGGAGTTTGGAGGGGAGGGGAAGGGAAGGCTTCCGAAAACGAATTTTTAAAAAAAATATAGAAAATTTTTTGACATTTTTTGAAAAAATGATTTTGTTTAGAATGATAAAAGAGTCATTATCATTACAAAATTCTTAATTTTCAAAATAGTATAACAACCTAAAAGATATTTGGATAATTTATATAAGCCCTCCAAAACCCTCCAAAACCCTCGTTCAATACAATTTTTGAGTTCCCCCATTTTATGGGGTTTTTGGTGTTATGAATAAAACCAAACCCTCCAAAACCCTCCTACCCAAAATCCTTTTCTTATTTTCACCCAATTCTTCCTATTTTCCAAAGCCCTACCCTCCCTTCCCCTTCAAACTCCCAAACATAGCCTAAGTGTCTACCTAAATAAATTTTCGAGCCCTAACGAAAGTACAGTACTTCTTCTCCAAGGAGTCATAGCGAACGAAAAAACTCTTTCACCGGTATGTTATTATTGTTCTTGTTGTTGTTGGACTCCATTACTGTTGTTCTTGTTGTTGATGTTGTTCTCCATTACTGTTATTCTTGTTGTACTCCATTACTGTTGTTCTTGTTGTTGTTGTTGTTGTTCTCCATTACGGTTATTCTTGTTGTTCTTCATTATTATTGTTCTTGTTGTTCTTGTTGCTGCTGTTGTTGTTCTTCATTTCTATTGTTCTCCATTGTTGTTGTTCTTGCATGTTGTTGTTGTTGTTGAGAAACATTATTTTGGGTTGTTTTAGGTTTTGGATGGTTTTCACTAAATATTGGTAAAAGAAAACTACATACGCCAAGTACTCAAGAAGACTGATCTAGCCACAAAAATAATGTTTATTGTAGTAGAGATGTATGAATATGACATCGATTACATTCCTAGAGGAAGCATCAAGTCAAATGTATTGGAAAATTTTATTGCAGAGTTAGGCTCACCCCACTTGGCGAAGAGGTTTCCCCTGCCTAGATCCTTTCACTGGATGGAGCCTATAAGGTGAAAGGGAGTGGCACTAGAATAGTGCTAGAAATACTAAATGACCTATTGATAAATCAACCATTAAGGTTTGAATTAAAGGCTAGTAATATTAAGCCAAGTATGAATCTCACATTACTAGTGAGTACCAGGGCGAAGGAACCATAGCTCATAAAATGAAGGAACTTCATGCTCAAGCAATTATGAAGAAGTATCTTCAAATGAAACATTCAAAAGAATAAAATAAGGAGAAATATCAACCTCAGGTAGAACCGTAAAAGAATCTTCCTTCAGCACAGAAGACAAAGTCTTCTTAAAAGCAACCTACGAGGTAGATACTGTTATGGCAACTAAACCGTCCTATGAATAACTGTTTAGGATGAGTGGTCAATTAGGTAAAGAAAATAATAAATTAGGAGAACACAACTTAGGTCTTAAAGATTATTTAAAATATCTGTAAAAAATCATTAAATTATTTGAGATAAAAAATCATTAAATTTGATTAAACTATCAAAACAGTGGCTTTAATTTGTACACATCTCAATAAATTATTTTATTAACCCAAAAGATGAGTATTCAAGTGCTTTATAGTAGAAGGGTGTAAATAAACGCTAAATAGGGGTTCGGAAAAGAACAAATCCAGCACAAGGCCCAACATGCACCAAAGAGACTGATCTACGTAAGACCAATCGATTAACACGTTATGGTAATAGATTGGAAGAGCTTGGCATGCATAATTTCATATCAAATCCAAGTAAAACTTGTCGTTCAAGTAAAACAAATCCTAGCATTGATGATGAACACATAAAATCTTGAAAAATATGGCAAACCAATCGATTAAAGCCCTTAGCTAATCGATTGACACACTCAATCTAGAAAGATTTTAATTTGATTTAATTTTCAATCACGATAATCCAAATTGATTTATTTGTGGCCTAAAAATAGGTAACTTGAAGATTTATAAAAGGAAGAAGAGGAAGAAATTAGAGTTAAGTAGAACTCAAATACAAGGACATAAGTCCAATCAGGCTCAAGGAAATGATGTTCAGGTTATATTCTCCCTCACACTAAACAAGTTGATATAAATACAATAGATTTTGACATTCCCATTGCTATGGGAAAAAGGGTTAGAACTTGCACTAAACACCCTATTGAAAAATATGCCTCCTATGGTAAATTTACACAAAGTTACGGGTCCTTTATAGTAATTGTTGGCAACATAGAAATTGTCAAGAAGCATTGCAGAAATGTAATTGAGTAGCATCTGTAACAGAAGAAGTTCATGTACTTATAAAAAATGGCACATGGGAGATCACCACTATACCAAAAGGGTAGATAATTGCATAATGCAAGTGGATATCAATTAAGTACAATCTTAATGGAAGTATAAACAGGTAAAAAGCCTTGTTGGTTGCTAAGGGGTTCAAACAATCTTATGGAGTCGATTATGAAGAGACTTTTGCACCGGGTGCAAAACTCAATCTCTGCCTAGGTTGTTAAAGTCACTACAACAAATTTGTCTTTTAGCAGCGCATCTACGAAAGCGCTTTTGGGAAAAGCGCTGCTATAGGGTGCGCAAAAAACAAAACTAAAAAACAAGGGAAAAACACGCTGGTAAGGGGGGGGGGGGGTACGAGAGCGCTTTCTAAAAAGCGCTGGTAAAGGGGGGGGGGGTACGAGAGCGCTTTCTAAAAAGCGCTGGTAAAGAGTGGGTACGAGTGCGCTTTCTAAAAGCGCTAGTATAGGGCACATTAAGAAAGCGCTTTATAAAAGCGCTGGTATAGGTATGGGGTACGAAAGCGCTTTTAGGGAAAAAAAAACGCCGGTATAGGGTACCTATGAAAGCGCTTTTGAAAAGCGCTGGCGTAGCTCATTTTAAAATTAAATTTTTTAAAACAAATTAAAACAAACGCGTTTTGTCTTTCATTATTCTTCATCGTTTCTTCTTGTTGCTGCACTGTTTTTCTTCACAAAGACGCCGTCACTGTTCTTCACAAGACGCCGCCGCCGCCAACCTCCACAGGGCCGTCGTCGTTCGTTCTTCATCGTTCTTCTTGCCTTCTGTTCGCCGTTGCCGTTCGTTTTCTTCTTCGTTCACAGCCGGCGCCGTTCGTTCTCAACATCTCCTCTCAGCAACAACAACTTTGAATTCGTTTGGAGGTAAATCTTCTATCATCTTTCACTATTTTGTTGTTATTTGAAACCCTAATTCTGATGTGAGGTTGAAGATGAAAGTGAGGTAGCAAGGATGAGAGTGAGGTTTCAAACGTTGTTTTGCTTTGTTTGTATATTAGGGTGTGTGGTATATGTTTTGATACATTGTTTTGCTGAGTTTTGCTTTGTTTGCTCTGTTCAACACAATGAAACAAAAATTGCATAGACAAAATTACTCAATGCTCAGGAATTGACTTAATGATGTCGGAATCACCTGAAATAAAAAAACAACGTATAAAATTAGAATATAAAAACTAAATGTATTACAAGTTTCTAATATTGAAATATTGAAATAGTTGAAATAGTTGAAATAGTCAAAGCCTTGTAAGTTTTGCTTTGTTTGTATATTAGGGTCTGTGGGATATGTTTTGATAGATTTTACAGTCTGTGAGGATCAAAATTGTTGTCTCATACCGAGGCATATTCAGAATTTTATTTGCAATAAAAGGTTTATGAAACAGTGTGAATTTTTTGAATTTGCTAAGTTCCATTTGTGTACCGGTCTCAAGTCTAAGGAGGAGGTTATAATATTTTGAAAGGAAAACTCTAGCCAAAGCATCTAGATATTTTGCAGTATAAAAACTAACTTTAGTATGTTCAATCTAACACGTAATAAAATCATTTTAAGCATACTTTTCTAGAACCAAATATTTGAGCATTTCGGTTTTGTAAATTCGAAAAGTCTAGAACATATGAACTACTTACTGCATTTTTCAAAAATCGAGTTCTAGCTAATTGAGTCTAGAACATATTTGAGCATTTCGGTATTGTAAATTCGGGTGTTTGTAGTTTCTAGCTAATTGATAATTGATTTCATATCATTTTAAATAATTGAGTTCTAGATTGGGGTTTTTTTGATATTGTGTTAGTAGTGGTGTATTTAACTGCATCGTGTGTGTTTAATTTTATAGTTACTTTGAAGCCTCTGGTTTCTACTTGTACAACGGCGATTCAATTTTAACTGCATCGTTCTTTTTTTCATTTTAATTTTAGACTGCTCATACAAAACCCGCAATTAAGGGTAAAGGGATTTTACAGGAGGAGGAGTCTGTTGCATCACTAAAAGAGGTACATTTAAAGTGTTAATATATAATTTGAATCTAAAACTGCATGATTTTATATTTTACCGATTGTTATATGATATTTAGGCATCTGCTCGGGGGTCACAACAAGTGATACAACAAGTTCGTAGCGTACCACCCAAGGGTCCTCCGAAGCAAGCGACAAAAAAAGGTGGTGCTTTTGTGCCTCGATACCGGACGACGCTCGGAACACTTGTTGATATGTCCGATTTGAAGGATGGTGCTTTCCGTGAAATCAATATGGATGAAGGTATCTTTGGTATTGAATTCATGTCAAATATTGCACTAGATGACTTGGAAGAGATTTTTACGCATGAACAACTAGGCGTCGCTAATATGCACTCATACATCCGGTAATATTCACTCATCCGATATATTATTTAATTAGTCGAACAATTTATTTACACATTTCAATGAAAATAATATAATGTTTATTATGTTTTTATTTAAGGTTGTTGTATGACAGAGTGATGCGCAGGACTGCATTGTCAAACAGATTCCGTTTCGTGTCTTCCGCCCATTGCAGCGGGATGACAATTGCTACGGAACCGGAATCAGTTAGACAGCGCTTAGTTGATAGATTCCTGTCCACCGGCAATACAGAATGTCTGATTCTTTGGACGTATAATACCCGACCAGTAGGGTTAGTTTTTCATTCTTGGTTCATCTTATCTTTGTTTCTTTTGCGTAGCAAAATTTTCATATAACCTATTGTTTTAATTTATAGAACATACTGGTTGTTGCTTGCTATCAACCCTATAAGAGAAGTGGTATATTTTCTGAATTCGGTAGATGGTGAGTGGACCAATTAACCAGCTATGAAGACAATGATTGATACGTTAGTGGGATCGTTCTAAATATTCGTGTATATTTATATATTTAATTATTTGTGAGATTGATCTAAATATATGCTTTTATATTTTTGTTAGATCAATACAAGTGTTTCGAAGTCAACGAGACGCACAGGTATCCCGGACTAAATCAAACAACATTACTTGGGTCAAAGTGCAGGTACATTAATTTTCACAATTTTGCTTATAATATTTATGCTACTTGATAAAACAAGACAACTATAAAATCTTATTTGTTTTTCTATGTAGTGTCTGATACAGCGAAACAGTTCAGATTGCGGATACTATGTTTTGAGGTTTATGAAAGAAATCATTCAAACGAATCAATTAGAGATCCCAATCACGATATGGATTTATAACTTAAGATAAATTCTTATAATTTATTACATTTAACTAAATCATTCATATTATGTTTTTGTTCTGTAGTACTTTGACGACTTCTATGCTGCTTCTTACACGAGACTTAAGTTGGAAGAAATCAAAGAGGATTTGTGTCAATTTTATATTCAGCAACTATTCATATAGGTATGAATACATTATTGTGTGAACAATTTTATGAATACATTATTTTGATAATGACTTTGTGTTTGAGTTTCTTTGGTGGATGTTGGTTCATGTTTGTTTTTGTTGTTGTTGAGCCTTTAATTGACCGTGTTGTTCTGTTCATACTTTGCAGGACCAGGCCGGCCGGGAAACGATCAAACTTTTGAAGTATAATATTATAGTACTCTAGGATGGTTACTAACTTTGTTCATACTGTTGCCAATATTTGAAATATAATATTGTTGATGTTACTGATTTAGTTTGTTTGACATGAGTTAGTTACATGTGAAACTTTCTGTATATATATCATACTTTACATGATTTAGTTTGTTTGACAGGAACTATAATGATGTATAAATATGATTTTGGATATTATAATGGTATTATATTAGTATATATATATATATATATATATATATATATATATATATATATATATATATATATATATATATTGTCCTACCTATAGTTGAAAATATATCGTCGAAAATTTATTACAGGTCGAAAATATTACAGGTCGAACTGGGAGGCTTAAATTACAGGTTGCACTTTAAAATACCTCATTTAGCAACGACAGTGCTTTTAAAAAACGCTCTTAAAGGGCCACCTACTAAAGCGCTTTATTACTAAAAGCGCTGCCTAAGTTTAAAAAAAAAAGCATAAAAAAAAAAAAACGCAACCTACGAAAGCGCTTTTGGAAAAGCGCTCTTATAGGGGGGGTACCAGAGCGCTTTTTCTAGAAAAAGCGCTCTGATAGGGGGGGCTACCAGAGCGTTTTTTCTGGAAAAAACGCTCTTATAGGGGGGGCCACCAGAGCGTTTTTTCTGGAAAAAGCGCTCTTATAGGGGGGCTACCAGAGCGCTTTTCTGGAAAAGCGCTCTTATAGGGGGCTACCGGAGCGCTTTCAAAAGCGCTTTCGTTACCTACGGCAGCAGGCTTTGGCAGTGATTTAAAGCGCTTTAGTAGCCCAAAATAAGCGCTTTTAAAGCCCTTCCGCATTGTAGTGAGTAGACTTTGAGAAACATTTTGACTCTGTTAACTAGAGCCTCCTAGATAATATGATTATATGCGTATGAAAGTTTAGACAAGTTTTCAGACAACTTTTTGGAAATAGTCTTGAATATTGAGTATAACCCTTAAGATTAGCTTTCAAAGACTCTTCACCATCTCCGAGAGGCAGGATGGCACTGTTGGTGAGATTGGTAGGCGAGTAGATGGGATAATTTCTTGAGGTCATGGTTGGAGGAGATCATTTTTTGTCCATGAGGAATATATGGTTGTTGATTTTTTCTCAATCCTTCTTGAGTTTCAATTTAGTGAGGAGAATGATAGGAGTTTCAACTTATCAAATCCAAGCTAGCCATTTCTCTCCCAAAAATAATTCTAAGCCACCCCTTGATCCAGCACTACTCCACGTACATCAGTTGGACACTTATTTTCAAATGGATAAACATCTACTTTAGTTCACAATTTATTATTGTATTTTTTCATCGGTTTATCTGTATTAAAAAAAACTACTTTAGTTAACGAATTATCTAAGTACATGTTTGATTTAGTTTTTTAATAGACAAAAACATTTTTAAACTTGTAAATTGATTTTGAAATAATTCTTAAATATTTAGTTCTTCTAAAATAGAAGTGATTTTTTCTTCAAAATGATTTTATATAAAGATAAAATTTATAACTTTTGAGTTTAAACGTGTATTTTATATGAATTACTTTACATCGAACTCACTTTTAATCAGAATCAATTTTATAAAATAAATTCACGCACAATCAATTTTATAATAATGTATAAGCGATTATTATATGTGTTTTTTTATATTTTATTTCTCATATATATATATATATATATATATATATATATATATATATATATATATATATATATATATATATATATATATATATATATATATATATATATATATATTATATGTTTTTTTTACAACTTAGTCAATAAAAATGTTAATAAAAGAGACCCCTATAAATACTTTTGCAATTTTGATGAATTCAAATCCATTAACGACAGTAATTCAAACGGACAAAATTTTCCGAGCATTAATTCTCAAAATTCGAGCCATAGAGCCTATCATCCTCAACTTACCATTGGCGTCATATCAGTAAGTAGTCTTCTAGGTAAACCTCTATTGTTTTTTCCATTAAAAAAACTATATAACTTTCATTTCTCAATCATATAAAAAAGAATAGATACAACAATTTTCCTTTCCATGATAAATGTGACATTAATGATTACTCTATATTACCACTTATCAAACAAGTATGCTCTTATTTTCCGGTGCTATGTTTTATACAATGTCTTGTTAACTAGGTTGGTGATTGGTGTCTCTATGCTCTAATTGCTTAGCTTTGAAGTCATTACAGTAATTAATTAGTATATTTAAAAACTATGCAAACTGTGGTGATCAGAGATTTGCAGAAGACCAACATAGCACGAATGAAATTAAAGAAAATAGTGTTTGGAGAAAAGGTGATTCCAAGTTTGGTTGTGCTTTCTCAACTAATCTCTCTGACCTTTCTCGTTCTCTTGTTCTTAACTTATGTTGAGCCAACTTGCAATCATTTTAAAATAATAATTAATTATAATTCCACTTACATTATTCAATGAAATTAATTTCAAATAATATTTTAAACACATATATTAATTATATGTCATATATATATATATATATATATATATATATATATATATATATATATATATATATATATATATATGACATTCCAATTTCTTATATTTTTATTTGTATATTTAATTTATTTAAAAAATCAATCCTCATAAAATTATTATAGAATTACACCAAGCTGTTAACTCGTTTCATTAAATTAAAAAAGTTTCAAAACAAAAAATATTCGACTACTATTACTATCTTATTAATGATTTTAAATTGTAATTATTTGTTTGTTATATTAATAATTTTTTATATTAAGGATTATAAAAATAAATATGACTGTAATCACGGTTGTAGTGTTATTTAAAACTATACTTTAGTTAAAAAAAATTTATAAGTCAAAAATCAAGTTGCTATGTTAATTCCAAGATTTTTTGAATAAGAAGAGAGGTGTGACAATTTAAAAAATAATATGTAGATTAAAAAATAGGAATTTAATTAAATGCAGCTTGTTCAAGAAAAGATAGGTTTGTTTAGAAATAGAGCTCTTTTGCCAAGATGAAGAGCAGAATAATTTAGATTATAAGAATGGGAGACATGGAAACACCTCCCACGTTCTCCTCATATCATAACTTGTTTCTTTATGATTCTCTCTTTTTCTGTCTTTTTCATCTTTCCCCTACCTATATATGTACAAAATATTTTCATATATTTATTCACATATCCAACAAAAATAATAAATAAATTTTATATATATAGTCCTCTTGTGAACCTCCATAAGTACTCTTTTGTGTTACCTTGATTATATTCGAGTTCAACAAGTTTTTCTATGATCATGGTAATTTGATGAATTCTCTTTCTTTTACTATCGAAATTCTTATATATTGATGAATTTTTATGTATACTTTTGGTTTAAATTATGATATAATTTGGTTATTGTTAATTATAGGGATATCAAAAGCCTGCATGGTTGGAAGCTCTTTATGCAGAAAAGTTCTTTGTTGGTTGCTCTTATCATGAAAATGCAAAAAAGAATGAGAAGAATGTTTGTTGCTTAGATTGTTGTACAAGTATTTGTCCTCATTGTTTGCCGTCTCATCGCTTCCACCGCCTTCTTCAAGTCCGTCGTTATGTTTATCATGATGTTGTTAGATTGAAAGATCTTCAGAAACTTATTGACTGTTCCAATGTCCAGGTATATAATTGTGTCAAAGAGATTGTTGTTAGCGTTTCTCAGTTAATTCAACTATAATTCTAGTTAATTCAACTATAATTCAATCTTTCTTAATCTTAACATGAAATTCGATTGAAAAAGGTTTGAATTATGTTTTTTATAGGCCTATACTATCAATAGTGCTAAAGTGGTTTTCATCAAGAAGAGGCCTCAAAATCGACAATTCAAAGGATCGGGAAACTATTGTACTTCATGTGATAGAAGCCTTCAAGAACCTTTTATTCATTGCTCTCTTGGATGCAAGGTACATATATTAATTATATGCACTAAACAAACTAAAATCAGTCTTATCATATCAAAACTTTTATGCATATAATTAGAATTATGGATTAATGAAACCGATTAGTTGTTCTTTTATGCTTAATGATTACTGAAATTGAAATTGACTTGAATTGAATTGAACATATAATTTTATCTATTTGAACTATATACTAAAAGTGATTGCAATGTTTATAGAATTTAGGGTTTAGGGTTTGATTTGTTATAAATTCTTAGATATGAAATCAAACTCATAAAACAGATACATGAATTATAAAGATTGATATATAGCAATTGAACCGAGACTCCATGTAGTTTACGATATTCATATATTCTGTCATGTTTTAAAAGACAATCTACTACCTTGAAAATGGTTGTGACAAAAACAGTATCGAAAGATGTCGATACCGATACTGTTATGCATCTTTTTATGATGAAAAAGAAATTATGGTTATAAAGTGCAATGACTTATAAAGTGCAATGACTGCAATTAGTATTACTTCATCTGTATCAATCGAAATCGCAAAAGCCTTTACTGTTATTTAAACTTGTGTATCGATCACATGCCCTAAATCTTGATAGTTGAATTATATATATTTATGAAAGTGATTATTAAGATAGAAGAAAATGAGTTAGTTTAGTGTTTAATATATTTTGATGATATATTTGTAGGTGGATTTTGTGCTGAAACACTACAGGGATCTTTCACCCTACTTAAGGACATGCAACATCCTACAACTAAGTCCTGATTATCTCATTCCACAAGAAATGGGAGAAGAAGAGATGACAAGATCAACAATTGATGAACAAATGAGTTCATATTCAGGATCATCATCATCATCAGGGTCAGAAAATATGAGCATTGCATGCACAGAAATTGTAAGGAAAAGAAGAAGTGGATGGACAAGCATGTGTGCAAAATTCATGACCAAAAATAATATTATCAATAAAGTTTCTGATGAAGACATGGCTTCAAGTATGATTAGTAGAAGAAAAGGAATCCCTCATAGATCTCCTCTATGTTAGTGTCTTAATTAGCTACCTTAATCAATAAAATTTAATTAAGCTAATTAAGGTTCCAACAACAAAGAGGTAAAAGAACATTTACTAGTTGGATATTTAATTTTTTTTTTTTCATTAGTTCTGTGACATGATGTTTTGACTGAAGTGAATTGTTCAAAGTTGTTACTACCTTTCTATCTCGAAATTGAAGTTTTTTTTTTTGTTTAATTAATCACTTGGTCGGGGGTTTTGTCTTAATGGTATCACGTGATTCCCAATTCCAAGTTATGGTGTGTACATTTATTTAAGTAATTTCTTATTACCATGGTGATTATAATAATTGTTGTTAGTACAACTATCCTAGTCAAGAATCATGCTTTTGACTAGCAAGAACAAATCATGAAAAATAACAAAAAGAAATAGTAATATAATACTATTGTATATGTGTATTTTAAAACAACGGTCATTTTATACTTTAAATATCACATTCAACATAATATAATTTTAAAAATAAATCATTTCTATTTAAGTATCACATACAAGTCTATAGGGGGTGGAAAAACAAGTCGGCTGCCCCTTCCCACCTTGTCCCGACAAAAATGAAATTGCGCTTAAAAATCTAACTCATCCCGCTAAAGTGATAGGTTGTCGGCGGCCAACTTGTCCGCCTACTTTTTATTTTTTAAATAAATTAATTTTTTTTTATTATATTTCAATTAGATTTTTCACTTGTTTTTAGAACAAATTTTTATAAAGCTTGTCAGAGAACGAATGTAAGAACAATAATTGATAGTTACATGTTAAACTTTTTAAAATAGAATGACTTCAATTGTTGATGATGTCAAATTTTACTTCATACTTGTCAATATCAATGGTATTTCCAAATTCAGATATCCCTAACTTTATTATGTTTATAAACAAATAAATGAAATGGATTAGAGTCACTACAACACGGAAGGGCTTTAAAAGCGCTTTTTATGGGCTTTAAAAGCGCTGTGAAAGGCAGCGCTGGCGTAGGTAACAAAAGCGCTTCAGAAAGCGCTCTGGTAGGCCCCCCCCTATAAGAGCGCTTTTCTGGAAAAAGCGCTCTGGTAGGCCCCCCTATAAGAGCGCTTTCCTGGAAAAAGCGCTCTTGTAGACCCCCCCTTTAAGAGCGCTTTTTCCAGCAAAGTGCTCTGATAGCCCCCCCTATGAGAGCGCTTTTTCTGGAAAAAATGCTCTTATAGCCCCCCCTTTAAGAGCGCTTTTCCAAAAGCGCTTTCGTATGTTGCGTTTTTTTTTTATTTTTTATGCTTTTTATTAATCTTTGGCAGCGCTTTAGTAGGGGGACCTTTAAGAGCGCTTTTTAAAAGCGCTGTCGTTGCTAAATGAGGTGTTTTAATGTGCAGCCTGTAATTTAATCCTCCCAGTCGACCTGTAATATTTTCGACCTGTAATATGTTTTCAACCTGTAATATTTTCGACCTGTAATTTATTTTCGACGATATTATTTCAGCCATCAGTAAGACAATATATATACTAATATAATACCATTATAATATCCAAAATTATATATATACATCATTACATCGATAATATTATAGTTCAAATCGACACAAATCCTACATGAAAAATTGCTTAATATAAAATTGACACAAATCCTCTTTTATTTCTTCCAACTTAAGTCTCGGGTACCCAGCAGCACGGAATTCGTCAAGGTACTACAAAACAAAAACATAATATGAATGATATATTTAGTTAAATGTAATAAATTATATGAAATTATCTTAAGTTATAAATTCATACCGTGAGCGGAATCTCTAATTGATTTGCCTGAAGGATTTCTTTCATAAACCTCAATACAAAGTATCCGCAATCGTAACTGTTTCGCTGTTGCAGACACTACATAGAAAAACAAATAAGATTCTATAGTTGTCTTGTTTTATCAAGTAGCATAAATATATTATAAGCAAAATTGTGAAAAATAATGTACCTGCACTTGGATCCAAGTAATGTTGTTAGATTTAGTTCGGGATACCTGTGCGTCCCGTTGACTTCGGAACACTTGTACTGATCTAATTAACAAATATATAAAAGCATATGTTTAAATCAATCCCACAAATAAGTAAATATATAAATATACACGAATATATATTTAGAACGATCCCACTTACAAATCAACGATGTCCTTCATAGCCGGATAATTGGTCCATTCACCATTTACTGAATTCAGATAATACACGACTTCCCTTATAGGGTTGATAGCAAGCAGCAACCAGTGTGCTCTATAAATTAAAACAATAGGTTATATGAAAATTTTGCTATACACAAAAGAAACAGAGATTAGATGAACAAAGAATGAGAAACTAACCTTACTGGTCGGGTATTATACGCCCAAAGATGCAGACTTTCTGTATTGCCGGTGGACATGAATCTATCGACTAAGCGCTGTCTAACTGATTCCGGTTCCGAAGCAATTGCCATTCCGCTGCAATGGGCGGAAGACACGAAACGGAATCTGTTAGACAATGGATTCCCGCGCAACACTCTGTCATACAACAACCTTAAATAAAAACATAATAAACATTAGATTATTTTCATTGAAATGTGTAAATAAATTATATTGTGGGACTAATTAAATAATATATCGGATGAGTGAATATTACCGGATGTATGAGTGCATGTTACTGACGCCTAGTTGATCATGCCTAAAAATCTCCTCCAAGTCATCAATTGTAATAAGTGACTTGAATTCAATACCGAAGACACTTTCATCCATATCGATTTCACGTAAAGCACCATCTTTCAAATCGGACATATCAACCATTGTTGCGAGCGTCGACTGGTATCGAGGCACAAAAGCACCGCCTTTTTTTGCCGCTTGCTTCGGAGGACCAGTGGGTGGCACGGTACGAACTTGCTGCGTCACTTGTTGTGACTCCCGAGCGGATGCCTAAAAATCATATAAGTTAGGTAAAATATAAAATCATGCAGATTTAGATTCAGATTAATTATTAACACTTTAAATGTACCTCTTTTAGTGATGCAACAGACTCCTCCTCCTGTAAAATCCCTTTACCCTTAATTGCGGGTTTTATAGGAGCAGTCTAAAATTAAAATGTAAAAAATAAATAATAAACGGTTTAGAATTGACATTCGAAAACTAAATGATTCATAATCGTTTTCAATATACCTCATCACTAATGGTAATGAGCTCCGAGGGCCATGCAACAAATGATCCTATTGCATCTCGCAGCAATGTCGTCTCTGAGACCATGTCAGGTACCGGTAGCATCGCATCATGATCTACTACAACATCCACCGATACTTTCAGGTGTCCATCCGGGAGCGGTCTATGGTGAAGTAAATCTCCCAAAGTGTTGTGCACTTTTCCCTTGCCAACTAGTCGATAATTCGGTTCCGATAAGTATAGTTGGCAAGATGAAATGCTCTAAACCAATAGTAAATATAAAGTCATTATCATTAATAAAATAGAACAATTTAAAAGGAAAAATATTATAATTACCTCGGGAAATTTCCTTTGATAGTTGATGCTAGCCTTATCACTAGTTTCTTTCACCGATGAAGTGTTGCACTTTTCTCTCATATACATCTCTTTGTCTCTTTGCAATTCAGAGACTTGTGCTTGCAATTCCTGCAACTTTTGCAACACTTCTTCATTGGTTGGATTTCTTCTCCTAGGACTCTTGTAAAAAGAGGTTGGAGTCACACCATGACCCTTACCCCTCACCCGACCGGGATACTCAGGAGCATCTAGTGCTCTACTAAGTACGCTCCCCTCACCAGTGGATGCCGATTGCGACAAGGTCTCCTGTAATTCATTTATATTAAAAAATCATTTATATATAAAAAAACATTTGATTTAATTAAAGACACAGTATTATACTTACACATTCAGTAAAAACTCTCTAAACTTCGAGATCGACAGCTTGATTCTTGCCCACACGAGCTTCCCTCCACAACACATGTACAGGAAGTGAGGTTTCCTCACTTTTAGTCTCCTCTAACTATGCATTGACACAAATGATAAAATCGTCAAATAAAACACATTTAGACAATTGATTAAAACGTATTTCTATTTACTTACAATTTTATCCTCCAAGCGTGCATATCCCAAACGCCCTTTTTTGTATGGATATGCGGGTTTTGATGCTGTCGCGCTATTTGTGACACTCCTTTTCCGAAAATCTTCATCTCTTTGATTTACAAACTTAACCCAATCTTCTTCATCAATGAAGATCTCAAACTTTTTTGGCCGTCCCGGCGCCTCTTCAAGAAAGTTTCCATCTTTATCCTTAAGATAGTTATTTGTCAAAAAAGCTTTCCACCCTCTATATCTTTTTCCGGCCAAACTAAGTATGTAGCGTCTACGCTCATCTGGTATGTCAAAAGTCCTCTGCCAAAAAACATACGCATAGTGTGTTAGTATAAGTAATGTAAACAATTTATCGTCAAGATAATAACAACAACCATATATGGTATATACCTGAAGCTCTTCCCAAATCGCTTTTTTTTCGCATCCAAGTCTTCGCTTTTTAGATTCCATTTAGCTACGGAGACTGGAATATGCATACGAACAAGTGTACCAATGTAGCTTGTCAACTTTGCAGAATTAGGACCAATTGGCTGTAATTCAGAATTCCATTCCAAAGGGTGTACTAATCCTTGGTCTCTATGTCGAATGATTCCCTTCATAATGGTGATGCCTCGTGCAACTTCTTTTGCTTCAGTATCAGATGGAGCATTTGTATCCGGAGCATCTCTTTCTTGATTATCTCTTTCTTGTGAGTTTTCTTGTGAATTTTCAGGTGGAGCATCTCTATCCGGAGCCATTTAACCTATATCAAACAAACTAAAGCACATTAGTACACTATTAATAAGCTAACAATCTATACAAGTCAAATGGAAGTCAAACCATGCATGTACAAGTGTATCGGAAACGAAATCGGTACAAATCAAAATAAGCGTCAAAAAAGAAAGTTGTCGGAATTGAACGAAATTTACATGGCTATGGTAAAACGTCCCCACGGACTCAAAAATAAAGTCGGTTTTCCGAAATTCAGACCCTAAGACCGACTTTTGATTACGGGCAGAAGCAAAACCGATAAAAAACAGTCCCGAAATGTAAAGATAAGTGCATGAGCAGCTCCGGAATCGTCAAAATAGTATAGTTACATGTAAAGAAGTCGACAAACGGATACATGGTTCAAAAGTTATGTACAAAACGAGAATATGCACCAAAATAGAATAAGTACTATACTATTGATTAAAACAATCGGTACAAATTGAATAAAACAAATTAGTCGGAATATGTATACTATTACCTTTATCACTAACGTCTCTTTCTTTTCTTGGTAGGATTGTGTTCTACGCGTCTCTTAACAACGCGGACGGTTGGATTGATCCAAATACCCTCATTATGATCATTTCTAGTACAAGATTCATTCTCATTTTGATCGTTTCTTGTACAAGATTCAATGCCAACACCAATATCACCTTGATCTTCAATGTTTTCATCAACTATTTTGTTAGATAAAAGCACTATAGACCATTTCGTACTTGTCGGATCATTGACATAGAACACTTGTTTAGCTTGAGAGGCTAGAATGAAAGGCTCATCTTTGTACCCTACCCTATTGAGACCCACTTGCAAAAATCCTGACTTATCCATTCGTATGCCACTATTATTTTCAACCCACTTGCAACCAAATACAGGAATCTGAAACTTCGCGTAATCAAACACCAAAATGCGCTCGATAACCCCAAAATATGACAAATTTGCAAATTTCGGATTTAAGTCATTCGCACTTGATATGTGCATTGCTTCAGCTACCAAGGTAACACCACTATTTTGCATAGTACTTTTATCATCCTGTTCTTTGGTATAAAATGTGTATCCATTAATAGCGTATGCGCTATAAGAAAGCACAATTACAGTTGGACCATAGGCTAAACATCTCAACCTTTCTGTTACTGAAGCAGGATCTGAATGATACTTTGAATAAATATGATCCCTAAACCACGGTATGAAACTTCGATTGTGCTCTCGTACTATCCAGTTCTTATTTCTATTTGGATTTAAATCTCGGAGAACAACCATGTGCATTTCAACATACGGCTCAACCTCAATCTCATTGTGCAGAACATACAAGTGCGCTTGATCCCGTTCGACCATTGATACTGTCACAACTTTATTTCCAATTAGCCTTTTTCCTTCTTTTTTTCCGACAATATGAGATTTGGGGAGTCCAATTGATTGAACATTTGACAGATATTCAGTACAAAACTCAACCGCTTCTTCAACAACGTATCGTTCGGCAATACAACCCTCCGGTCGACTTCTGTTTTTCACGTACCCTTTTAATATTTTCATATAACGTTCAGCAGGGTACATCCATCTCATATAAGCTGGTCCGCACAATTATGTCTCTTTCACAAGATGAACGACTAGATGAACCATTATGTCAAAAAACGAGGGAGGAAAATACATTTCAAGATCACATAAAGTAACAACTATCTCTTTTTGCAATGTTGGTAAGATCGCGGGATCGACCACCTTACTGCAAATTGACCTGAAGAAGAAACACAGCTTAGTTATTGCGCTTCTTACTTTTTCTGGCAGAATAGAACGTATACCTATTGGTAAAAAATGTTCCATTATAACATGACAATCATGCGTCTTCAAACTCTTTAACTTGAGGTCTTTCATGGACACAAGTCTTCTAATATCTGAAGAGTAGCCTTCTGGAACTTTAACTTCACTGAGGAACTTACACAATGTTTTCTTCTCCTTTCTAGATAGAGTGTAAACAGCAGGTGGCAGATATGTTCGTCTTCCTTTCGTCACGGGTCCCAATTCAGTTCTCATTCCCATGTTTACCATGTCCTTCCTTATGTTAAGGCCATCCTTAGACTTTCCTTGTATATTGAGTAACGTACCTATGACGCTGTCAAATACATTTTTTTCAATATGCATAACATCCAGGAAATGTCTTACGTACAACGACTTCCAATATGGAAGTTCAAAAAAAATGGACTTCTTCTTCCACCCACCCTTGACAAGTGAATGTGCAAAAGGCTTGCCAAACTGAGTGCTCACATCTTTCACCTTTTCAAAAATTTGATCACCTGACAAAAAAGGCGGGGCTGTACCATGTTCGGCCTTTCCGTTGAATGCTTTTCTCCACCCACGGTAGTGATGATTAGAATTTAAGAATCTACGATGGCCGAGAAAGACATTCTTCTGACAAAGCTCCAATCGTGTCGTATCGGTTTCATCTTCACAAACGGGACACGCCTTTTGACCTTTATTGCTGTACCCGGATAGATTTCCGTATGCTGGAAAATCATTAATTGTTCCAAACAACATCGCCCTCAAGTTGAAACTTTCCTTCCTATACCCATCGTAAACCTCCACACCGTTGTCCCACAAAAACTTTAAATCTTCGATTAACGGTGCCAAGTATACGTCTATGTCATTCCCTGGTTGTTTAGGCCCAGAAATTAGCATAGATAACATCATGTACTTACGCTTCATACATAGCCACGGAGGTAGGTTATAGATCATAAGAATCACAGGCCATGTGCTATGCGAGATACTTTGAATACCATGCGGGTTCATTCCATCAGTAGACAATGACAACCGAAGGTTTCTTGCTTCTTTTCCAAATTCAGGATAATCAGTATCAACTTTCATCCATTGTGGTGAGTCTGCCGGATGTCGTAACTTTCCATCAATAATTCTTTCATCTGCATGCCAAGTCAAGTGTCTTGAATCGGTCTCACTATGATACATGCGTCTAAATCTCGGAATTATAGGAAAATACCATAAGACTTTAGCAGGAGACAACTTTTTCTTATATCGAGGGGCACCACATTTAGGACACTCATTAAACGCTGCATACTCGTTTCGAAACAAAACGCAATCGTTTGGACATGCATGTATCTTATCATAGCTCATGCCAATAGAGGACAACATCTTTTTGGCTTCATACGTTCGATTGGGAAGAACATTATCCTCTGGTAGCATATCTTTCATAAGGGCTAATAACTCTGTGAAACTTTTATCCGACCATCCATTGTCCGCCTTTAAGTTGTACAACTTTCTATTACACCTCGACTCAGCATTCCCGTTACTTTTCTCACCATGCATTGTCCAACATGTATAACTTCTATCAATTCCAAACCGTAGTAAATGGGATGCCAACTTATTCCCGCCAAACTTACCCCCATAACAGCAACCCAAGCAAGGACACGGCATTCGAAGCGGGTCTTTGGAGTGCGCAACCGCAAACTCAACGAATTCCCATACCCCTTTCTCGTACTCTTTCGACAATCGGTTTGAATTCATCCATGTCTTATCCGTGTCTTAATTAAGCTAAACAAATGCTTCTTGGTTTCTCTATCAGGTACTAAGGAATTCTGTCAAGATAATAAATAGCTATCATCATAATAGAATACCTAATCAGAATACCTAATCAGAATACTCAAATTCTTAAAGAAGACATTACCTTATTTCAAGGTAATATAAGTCCACAAACCAAAAAATTGGTTGAGAGACACTAAATTGATATTAAATAGAACCATAAACAATAAACTATAAGCAGAAAATAACAAACTATAAGCAAGAAGAAAGGGATAGTAACCTGAGTTAGACTTGATGTGGGAGATGGTAGGTTTGAATCGGCGTTGTACAAGTAGAAACCAGAGACTTCAAAGTAACTGTGAAATTAAACACACACACACGATGCAGTTAAATACAAATATCATAAAAGTGAGAAAATATTTCATATGAAATTTTTAATCCTTTACTTTATACACATTAAGTAGTTAGATTGTATTCTCAATCCACCCTCTTTATTTTTTTTTCAATTAAGAAACATTCTTTTACTTTTATTAGTTTGGGTTCAACCTTCATAACACAAGCAAGAAAAGCATCATCTTTGCAAATTTGTGGACAACATGACTTTTCTCATCCATGATGATAAGGCCCATCCAAATTAGATACTCTCACTTTACAGATAATAAGGACTCAAAAAAGGAAAATATATTATAAATTTCCATTTCAATAAAGAAAATTGACACTTTATACCGACACCTATATAACTTGCAATAGTATGTTACCAATTTTTTTTTGTGACTGACACTTGAATCTCAAGTAAAGAACAATCTCTTAGCATCAAGAATCTCATAGATCTCTTGAGTTTATGCAAGAAATTCCCAAAGCAATAAAGAAATTATCAACTTATATATATTCATACATAGCATTATATATATAAACATCATTTGATTTTCTTCTTCATTCATATTTACACTAGCCCTTCAAAAAATGGCTCCACCTCTCACACAATCACAATCTCAAGTAAGAAAATATCATAAAAGTAAGAAAATATTCAATGAAAATTAAACACTCTAAAGACAATACACTCTAAAGACATTTAATCAAACATGTAATATGCTTCATTCTCAAATTGCAGTGCAACCCTTAGTTGAAACCCTTAAAACTAAACCCATAAATCATATTACATGTTTGAGAATGTAAACCCTTAGTTGTTTTTCTTTACCTTGCACAGTCAGTTTATAAAACTAATGAAAATATAAACTAAACTAAACTAACCGGCGGTGGAGAAAACGAGTGACGGAGGGACGCCGACGGAGGAGAGAACGACTAACGGAGGGACACCGACGGTGGTGGCTGGCACCGATGGTGGTGGACGGAAGGGCAATGGAGGATGATACGGAGGGTTTTTCGGTTGCAGAACAGAAAACGAAAGAGAGAAAGTGAGAAACAGTAATTAGTCAGAAGCGTGTTTTTGTTTTTAATTTTTAGTAATAAAGGCTACTAAATCGCTTCTGAAAAGCGCTCTCATAGCCTGGTCTATACCAGCGCTTTTTAGCAAAAAGCGCTCTCATTAAACCCCCCTATAGCAGCGCTTTGAAAAGCGCTCTCATAACCCCCCTTACCAAAGCGCTTTTCAAAAGTGCTCTCATACCCCCCCTTACCAAAGCGCTTTTCAAAAGCGCTCTCATACCCCCCCTACCAGAGCGCTTTTTTTCATCATTTTCCCTTTTTTATTAATTTTGTTTTTAGCGAACCCTACGAGAGCGCTTTTTGCTAAAAGCGCTTTAGTAGCTGCGCTGCTACAGCTTAATTTTGGCGTAGTGAGTGATATATGCATCAAAAAGTAACAATTTTAATAGTCACTACAAGAAAAATGGCCTACGGCCACGCCAAATTGTTCCACAGCTCAAAAATTGTGGCTACATATATGCTATGGTCGGGGTTTTAAAACCGTGAAAATATGTTTTGAAATATTGAACCCCGATTGTGAAACAGTGGCATTTTCTTAAATTGCCACGTTTACAAAATGACATATATTTAGACCACGCTTAATAATCGCGGCATATAATTTTTTATTCAAACTGTGGCCTAAGCCCACATTTTATACCCCGCCAAACTTTTCCTCTTTTTTTTTTTTCAGTTTCCCTCTTTGTTTTTTATTTTATTTTCTAATTATATTTTATTAAAAAAAAAGAAAAAGAAATAGAAAAACGACCTTCTCCCTTCTCTCCTAACCTAATTTCACTATTCCCTTCTCTTGCGCGAACCCTTTCACTCCTACGCCTCCCGTCTCTTCACTCCGGCCAACTCCCTTCTCCCTTCTCCGAAACACGACCTTCTCCGTTTCTCAGCCATCTACTTCGGTCAACTCTCTGCTTAAGTTTTCTGCTTCTCTCTTCATACCTCCGCTTGTTCTCATACATCTTCGTTCGCACCTCTGCCTGTTTCCTTCACACATCTCCGTTCCCACATTCATCTCCGTTCCTCTTCTCTCTTCAAAGTCCAAATCCAAATTTTGACCTAATCCCCAAATTTTGTTTTGCATGCATTTTTGATTTTTTTTGTTGAGGTGTGAAGTGGAAGCTTTCAGTTGTGGTTGGAGCATTGCAAGGTTTTCATCTTTACCCTTATTTTTAGATTTTGTTATGTTGTTTTGAAACTGAGTTTTTTAGGGTTTCTTCTGTTGATGTTAGTGAACTGATCATTAAGTATGTTGTTTGAATTAGTTAAATGATATGAAATTGACCTTAAATTGATTTTCTGTTTGGATTGTATGATTTAATATATGTTTGGTGATGTGAACTGAACTAAAATTAACCTTAATTCACCTGGACAGTTGACTGTTAATCAGGACATGGATCCACAACTCAAAACATGGCTCAAGAATTTCTATTACCTCAATATAATCCATTCATACGATTTATTTGAGGAGGAGAGTTTGATTCATCACAAAAGTCCAAGATTTCATTTCTTTTGGAAAAAGTCAATTGTACAAGATCACCTTTGACTTTTAGGGTTTTGGGTCAAACCATGACTTTTAAGGATCAAAATCATCAATATATGATTATTGAAGTCATTTGACCAAGAAAAATCAAGAAAATCAATTAAGGATAAAAAATTCAAAGATTGACTTTTCATACTTAGAAATTTTTCTTTAAAGGTCTTTTTTTCAAAACTTTGGAAGGGAATATCTCAAAATTTCACCTACACAACTCAAAAAACTCCTAACATCAAAGTTGTAGATTTTGATCCAATGAACAACTTTGTCACATATAATTTTTTTGCTAGAAATCAACCATTGGAGAGATATGGAGCTTCAAAGTGACTGCCTTCACAAAACTAGCAAAGAAACCCTAGTTTTCTTCAAACTTTATGGGACTTTTTCATTAATTTCCCTAAGGATTTTGGGCAAACACCAAACTAATGAATTTAAGTACATGTCAAGGGCTTTTCAAATTATGTTCAACCATCTTCAAATTCATTGTGATCTAAGAGATATGGTTGATCAAAGTATGGCCATTTGAAGTGAAATTATAGGTCATGTCCAAATTTGAATTTTGCAAACTTTGTACCAATGCCTCTACCAATTGATGCATCCTCATTCATGAGATATCAGAAGAGATTTGAAGGAATCAGATGCACTATTTCATCATTTTTGGCCAAGTTGCAAGAATTCAATGCCATGTGATTAAGTAATCATTACAAAATTGGAATCTTGATGAATCACCAAAGAATCTTCTCCTAAGCCAATTAGAGTTCACTTCTGAAACATAATTGTCCCCTAAGATCACACAAAATCGATGGCTAGGGGATTGATCGAGTGGAATCAAAATTGTCATCATTGCATTTTGGATATTTTTGAAATTCCTTCATAACCAAGAAACCAAGTTAACCTCATTAAGCAAAGCTCACTCTCTGCAAATACACTGATCTCTTTGCCTATAAATATAAGAGCATACCTCAGTAATTAGACACACCAATGAAACAGAAATCTTGCTTTCTCTCTCCCTCCCTCATACTTAGGTTTTTCAAAGGTTCTTTGGCAAGAAGACTCGGATTCTTCAAACCAAAGCTCTTCCTTTGAAAGTAAGTATTCAAACACATCAAAGGAGGTATTTATAAGTGATCCAAACACCTGGAGCACTTCTGTACGTGGAGGATCATCATCTTCACCTCTCACTTGGAGCCATATCAGTTGAGTTCGAGCAAGAAGTTCTGGGGAGTTCTAACTCAAACTAAGCATCTCAACACCTTCCTGGAGGATCATTGAAGCTATCTGGATCGTTGCAACAGCTCTGTAACACACTTTGATCAGAGCTCAATCTCCATTTCAGAAGTAAGTTTCATAAGCTTCAAACTCTATGATTCATGTTTCATAAATCAAAACTTGTTATACCAACAAGTTTCTGCACCTGAGAGGATCATTAACCCTCAGTCAATTGCATCATATCATGCATATAGAGTATTTCATGTTAATTTTTAGTTTTAGGGTTCTTAGTGTCCATGCGTGCGAATTTTGAATTACACTAAAAATAAATAAAATCAAAGGATACCATAATGATCCTTGTTCAAAAACGAGCAAAATCCATGTTTACATCTTTAAGTTTGGTTGAGAAACGAGGGAGATAGCAAATTCAAATGTTTGAAGCTTGAGGTTGAAGATGAAGATGGCGGAGCCATTTTTCAAATTTCCCAGGAATGAGTTTATTTTATTTTGAATGATAGGCGTGTCATTTACGAATTCATCGTAGTGTCACAATGGTTACAGCGCGCGTCCAAAGTCTCTCTTGCCCAAGGTCTGGGATTCGAAACCCCCCCAGACCTTTTGTTTTGTTCATTTTATTTTTAGAGAGCATGAGTTCAAGCCCTTTGGGAGACAAAACCTTATTTTCTTATCACTTTTCCCGTTCAATTTCTTCACAACTTCAACTAATTAATTCACCTATCAAATTAAATCATTTTCACTTGATTTTTCACACACTTATCATTTGATATATCTATTTTGAGAATATCCAAAAAAATCCCAAAAAAATATTATTTTAATATATTTTAATTAGGTTTAAAATCATTTCATCTGGTCGACAATTAGGGTTTCTGACCTAATTCACCTGGACAGTTGACTTTTAATCAGGACATGGATCCAAAGCTCAAAGCATGGTTCAAGAACTTCTATTACCTCAATATAATCCATTCACATCACTCATTTGAGGAAGAGATCTTGATTCCACACAAAAGTCCAAAATTTCACTTCATCTGAAAAAAGTCAACTGTATAAGATCACCTTTGACTTTTGAGATTATTGGTCAAATTATGACTCTTATGGATCAATATCATCCACATATGATCATTGAAGTCATTTTACCAAAGAAATTCAAGAAAATTCATCAAGGATCAAAAAGTCGGGAATTAGGGTTTTTGAGGGCATTATGGGAACTCAAAATTTCACCTACACAACTCAAAAAACTTCCAACATGAAAGTTGTAGATCTTGCAAAATAAAACAACATCTTACAATGCAACTTTTTTCAAGAAATCAATCATTTAAGAGATTTGGGATTTGGAAGCTTTAGGTCATAAAAACTTAGAAATTTTTCATAGTGTTTTTAACCTAGTTTTCTTCCAACTTTGGGCTCATTTTTCACAATTTTCCCAAATGATTCTGAAGAAACCCCAAACTAATGAATTGAAGTAGATGTTTAGGGCTTTCCAAATTGTGCTCAACCTCCTCCAAATTCATTTTGAGCTAAGAGTTATGCTTGTTCAAAGTTGGCCTCATGAAGGAAAATTATAGGTCATGTATCATTTTGAAACTTTGCAATTTTGTGCATATGGCCTACTAATGGATGCTACACGACCCATAACACATCTGCAAACATACCATGCATTCATTTTCACCATGGCATAAGGATTGAAGAAGATTCCCAAAACAAGAACATGTGATTTTGTAATCATTACATTTGTGAATTTATGGCAAATGATGATTCACCAATTGGAATCTTCTTCTAAGCCAATTAGAGATCACTCTGCATCAGAAATGTTCCCTAATATCACAAGAGACCAATGGATAGGGGAATAACTTGAAAATGCAATGATCACACTTTGATATTCTTTGAAATTTCTTCATGCTTAAGAAACCAAACTTACTTCACTAAGCAAGCTCACTATATCCAATTGCTCTACATCATTTGCCTATAAATACAAGTGCATTCCTTAGTATTAAACACACCAAAGCAACTCAATTCCTTGCTTTCTCCTTCTCTCTCTCATGCTTATGGTTTTTCAAAGTTCTTTGGCAAGAAGAATCGTTTTCTTCAACCAGAGCTCTTCTTTGGGAAATAAGCATTCTAACATCTCAAGGGGGTTCATTTGAGGTGATCCAAGCACCTGGATCACTTCTGTAAGTGGAGGAACACCATTGTTGCTTTCATTTTGGAGCTCGTGCAGTTGGAGGTCCACGGAGCAATTCAGAAGGTGTCAAGCAAATCTAAGTACATCAACATGTTCCTAGGGGTGTAGTGAAGCTATTCAGATGCCTGCAACACATCTGTAACCACAGAACCACCAACCTCCATGTTCACTTGAAGCTCAAATCGAAGGGGTCGGGTAGAACAATCCTGAAGCATTCAAGGTGCAATAAGTATCCAGTTAGCATCACTGAGTCCCCAGGAAGCTTTTAGGATCATTAATACAAGCCCAGGTGTTCTCCATCAAGCTCACGACCTCCATTTTCAGAGATTGATGTTTACATCATGCCAATTGGTTGAGAAACCAGAGAGTTAGAAAATTCAAAATCCTTGAGCTCGAGGAAGAAGATGAACATGGCGCGCGTAAATTTGAATTTCCTGGCTTGTTTTAAAATATAATAAAATCAGTGTATATGGTTAACAAGCTGCGCGCGCAGCTCAGTTGGTTATTGTTTTGAGAAGTGAGTATAAGGGCGTGGGTTCAAACCTTGGTGAAGACAAATCCAATTTTTTACCACTTTTCTCACTTATTTTCTCTTACAACTTTAACTATTTCATTCACCTATTGAACTAAATCATTTTCACTTCATTTTTTACACACTTGTTAATTAATATATATATATTTTATGATTAAACAAAAAAAACACCAAAATATTATTTATTTCATGAATTTTTATTAGGTTAAAAATGGTGTTGTTTTAAGTGTTTTAAATATATTTTAATACATGTTTTCATTGAAATTTCAAAACCTAATATCTCATAAATATTTTAGTGATAAAATCCTAATCATTTAGGTCTTAATTAGGTATAGATATTATCTTTACTCTAATTAAGTTAACTTTTTTTGGTCAAAATTCAAGCTGTTTTTCAAACTTCAAAGTAAACAGACGATCGAGGTTTTCAGACAACAGAACTATGCATCTTTTCAACTATTTCTCATAAATAGTAAAACACTTTTTTCTTTTCATAGTTTGTTTTTCAAAATTGTATTTACAAAATCTTCTTTCTGTTTTCAAAATATTCTTCTGGTATTTGAAGGGCATTATTCCCGATGAAACTCTTCAGATACCTATGTGACCTATGTCCATCTTCACTTCTCCTGTTTTCAAAAACCTTTAACTGTTTATAATAAATATTCAACTGTTATCAATCAACTGCTGGTAAGGCTTTGTACATACTCCTTCAAAGGCCTCCACTCCATCCAGGTTAGGCTTTACAAGCTTTCCATTTACAGTCTTCATTTAAATTACTGTCAAATATAAATTGTTTATATATTGTTTAGAACTACGTCTGAGTGTAAACCTTAGGACAGTTAAACTATATATATTATAGGAATATGGCCTAGGATTGATAATGTCTTCCCGGTGAAGGCTCTTTCCTAATTTGAGATCTTTAGTTCAAACCCTCAAGGTGAATTATTCCCGGTGAAACATCTTGAAAAAGCCTTAGAACCCAAAATAGGGCACATCCACCCAAGAGGAATTATTCGCGGTGAAACCTCTTACCCATTTGCTTAAAGCCAAAATAAGTTCAAAACCACATAGCTTTCTCTTGTGCTATAACAAGGACCCTCGATGACCCTCGATTAGCCTCCTCTTGGGCTTTGTACAAGGACCCACAGGCTTCTTAAAAGCATTCCCAGCTTCCTCTTGAGCTTGTATACAAGGACCCATCAGGTTTCTTATAAACATAGGAACAGGTCTTTAGTTACCTTTTAGCCTACCCTGGTGAGTCTCTTCTATTCTTAAAACCAGACTTTTAAACAAGCTAAGAATGTCTCAATCTCAGCATTGAGCATACCTTTTGGAATGAGAGACATGGACAGTCTCTGTCACCCTTATCTTCATTAACTTTCCTTAGCAGAGTCTAGGATCCCTATTTGTTTATCCTCAATCAGAGTCAGCCTTAATCTTGGGCTTTAAACAAGAAGTCTCAAATAGTAATCATTCTGCCAAAAATCCCTAGAAAGGGTTAGCCTCCAAAATCACTCCTGTAAATCCAAAATCCCTGGAAAGGGTTAGCCTCCAAAAATTCATTTTTTCAAAAGATAACTTCCCTAGTTAAGTCAAAATCCCTGGAAAGGGTCAGCCTCCAATCACAATCAATAAAAGACATATTTCTTAATAAAGAGTTCGCCACAACCTTGGGCCTCATACAAGGCATGAAATAATGACTTCCCCAGTCAAGAGTCAGCCACAATTCTGGGCTTTGTACAGAACACCAAATAAAGTCCATCAAATAAATGCTCTCCAGCTAGAGTCAGCCTCAATTCTGGGCTTTGTACAGAACACAAAGGCTTCTTAATTTAAGTCAATCCCCAGTAAAGTTATCTCACAAAAGCCTCAAGCTTGGGCCTCATACAGAATTCTTGCTTTCTCTCTTCTCCCTTCATACTTAGGTTTTTCAAAGGTTCTTTGGCAAGAAGACTCGGATTCTTCAAACCAAAGCTCTTACTTTGAAAGTAAGTATTCATACATATCAAAGGAGGTATTTAGAGGTGATCCAAGCATTTGGAACATCTCTGTACGTGGAGGATCATCATCTTCACCTCTCACTTGGAGCCATATCAGTTGGGGTCGAGCAAGAAGTTATGGGGAGTTCTAACCCAAACTAAGCATCTCAACACCTTCGTGGGGGATCACTGAAGCTTTTGGGATCGTTACAACAACTTTGTAGCCCCCTTTGATCAGAGCTCGATCTTCATTTCAGAGGTAAGTTTCATCAACTTCAAACTCTATGATTCTTATCTCATAAATCAAAACTTGTTATACCAACAAGTTTCTGCACCTGAGAGGATCATTAACCCTCAGTCAATTGCATCATATCTTGCATATAGAGTATTTCATTTTAAGTTTCAGTTTTAGGGTTCTTAGTGTTCATGCTTGCGAATATTAAGTTACACTCATAATAAATGAAATTCAAGGGTACTATCATAATCCTCATCCAAAAACGAGCAAAATCCATCTTTACATCTTTGGATTTGGTTGAGAATTGAGAGAGATAGGATTTCCAGAAATTTGAAAGCTTGAGGTTGAAGATGAAGATGGTGGCGCCATTTTTCAAATTTCCTAGGTTTTAGTTTATTATATTTTGAATGGTTTGTGTTTAATCTACGAATTCATCATAGTGTCCCAATGGTTACAGCGCGCGTCCAAACTCTTGCCATGCCTTAGGTCTGGGGTTCGATCCCCCCTTAGACCTTTTTGTTCATTTTATTTTTCCAAATCATTTTAATGCTTTGCCTTCACATATAATCACATGGGCTCCTTTGCTAAGCAGACCACACGCGTGGCCCAGTTGGTATTTGTTTTGTTTGGTTACCAAGAGGGCGTGAGTTCAACCCTTGGCAAGACCAAACCATATTTTTTACCACTATTTTTCTTCCATTTTATTTACAACTTCATATAATTATTTCACCTATCAAATTAAATCATTTTTACTTCATTTTTCACACACTTCTCATTTAATATATCTATTTTTAGGATATACCAAAAAAATCATAAAAAATATATTATTTTAATATGTTTTAATTAGGTTTAAAATCATATATTTTAAGTATGTTTTAATACTTTAAAAAATATAAATTTCACTTGATTTTCAAAACCTAATCTCTTGTAAATATTTTTGAGTTAAAACCCTATTCATTTAGGTCTTAGTAGGGTATAAGCTTTGTCATTACCCTAATTAAGTTGACTGTTGTCAAAGAATTTCAACTGTTTTCAATCTCTGATCAAACATACGATCCAGGTTTTCAGACAACAAAACCTTGTATCTCCTCAACTGTTCCTCATAAACAGTAATTCATTTTTTACTGGGCCTCTAATAGAGTGTAAATCCCAACACCTTCTTTCTTTTCATAGTTTGTTTTCAAAAACTGTATTTACAAAATCTTCTTTCTGTTTTCAAAACTTTCTTCTGGTATTTGAAGGGCATTATTCCCGGTGAAACTCTTTAGATACCTATGTGACCTATGTCCATCTTCACTTCTTCTATTTTCAAAAACCCTTAACTGTTTATAATAAATATTCAACTGTTATCAATAAAATTGCTGGTAAGGCTTTGTACATACTTCTTCAAAGGCCTCCACTCCATCCATGTTAGGCTTTATAGCTTTCAATTTATAAGCTTTCATTTAAATTACTGTCAAATATAAACTGTTTATATATTGTTTAAAACTACGTCTGAGTGTAAACCTTAGGACAGTTAAACTATATATATATATATATATATATATATATATATATATATTATAGGAATATGGCCTAGGATTGAGAATGTCTTCCCGGTGAAGGCTCTTTCTTAATTAGAGATCTTGTAGTTCAAACCCTCAAGATGAATCATCCCGGTGAAACATCTTGAAAAAGCCTTAGAACCCAAAATAGGACACATCCACCCAAGAGGAATTATTCCCGGTGAAACCTCTTACCCATTTGCTTAGAGCCAAAAATAAGTTCAAAACCACATAGCTTTCTCTTGTGCTATAACAAGGACCCTCGATTAGCCTCCTCTTGGGCTTTGTACAAGGACCCACAGGCTTCTTAAAAGCATTCACAGCTTACTCTTGAGCTTGTATACAAGGACCCATCAGGTTTCTTATAAACATAGGAACAGGTCTTTAGTCACCTCTTAGCCTATCCTGGTGAGTTTCTTCTATTCTTAAAAACAGACTTTTAAACAAGCTAAGAATGTCTCAATCTCACATTGAGTACACCTTTTGGAATGATAGACATGGACAGTCTCTGTCACCCTTATCTTCATTAACTCTCCTTAGCAGAGTCTAGGTTTCAATCAATTTATCCTCAATCAAAGTCAGCCTTAATCTTGGGCTTTAAACAAGAAGTCTCAAATAGATAATCTTTCTACTATCATTCATTAAATCCCTGGAAAGGGTTAGCTTCCAAAAAGTCAATTTTTTAATAGATAATTTCACCAGCTGAGTCAAAACCCCTGGAAAGGGTAGCATCCAAAAATTGAACTTTCAAAGGACAAACTCTCCAGCAGAGTAAAACCCCTGGAAAGGGTCAGCCTCCATTCATTCTTTAAAAAGATAATCTCACCAGTCTCAGTAAGTAAAAGACATATTTCTCAATAAAGAGTCAGCCTCAATTCTGGGCTTTGTACTGAACACAAAAACTTCATAGTTTAATTCAGTCCCTAGTGGAGTTATCTCCCAGAGTCAATAAAATAATAAATCAATCAAAAGCCTCAAGCTTGGGCCTCATACAAGCCAGCTAAAATCAAATCTTTTATACAGTAGATAGACATAGCTTATCTCTATAGAGAGATCTTTCTCCTATCTCACCACATTCAAACAAACAAACATTACGTTACACTTTAATTTTAATCAGTCTCCCACTTAGGATTTTGAAAGGCATGAGCTGGCAGTAAAACCCAGACATGTGGTAACTTTCCCTAATTTGGATGAGCATCTTTCTTTCATTCAAGACGCAGTTGACTGGTATACTTGCACATACACAAGTAAGGCCCCCCTCTTGATTGAAATGAATTCAGTTATTCTATCACTCTTTTAATGTTTGTGGTGGAATAGTAGAAATACCTCTCTGTAAAGATAATTTCATGTCTCTTTACTGTAAATAGAGATTTAATTCAAGCTTCAACCTTGAGCTTTAAGCAAGGCACCAAAAATCATTAATTTCCCTAATTAGTTCTCCGAACTACATTAAGCTCTGACTTCCATTAGGGATATGTAGGCATGAGGTTCACAAGGAATCTCAGCGAGCTAATAAAATACCAAAAATAATCAGTATGTCTGTCTTTCTTTTAATTCAATTCAATTCCTTCTCCTAACACAAAGGAGAAACTTTCCTAATCAATAAGCAACAAACACAAATGTTATGAGAAGCTGGTCAAAGAATTTTTGGTAAACCTATCTGAAGATTGTGGCAATAGCAGAAGTGCATACTACAGAAAGGTGGTTGTAAGAGGTAAGTGTGTATCGTTCTCTCTTTCTGTGATTAATAAATTCTTGGGAAGAACAGATAAAGCTCAAACTGAGCTGGAAGTAACAGACAACCAAGTCTGCCAAGTGATCACAACCAAGCAGGTAAAAAGCTGGCCCATGAAAGAGAAGTTAACTGCAAGTAAGCTGAGCATCAAGTATGCAATGCTTCACAGAATAGGAGCAACTAATTGGGTTCCAACAAATCGCAAGTCCACTATCTCAACTATGCTTGGTAGATTTCTGTATGATGTAGGAACAAAGGCAAAGTTTGATTATGGAGCATATATTTTCAACCAAACCATGAAGCATGCTGGAAGCTTCAGTATTAAGGGTCCAATTGCCTTTCCATCCCTCTTGAGTGGTGTAATTCTGGATCAATATCCAAACATTCTCAATGAACATGTAGTGCGCAAAAGAGAAAGTCCTTTGGCTTTCCATTACAAACTGTTTCAGGGAAAGCATGTTCCAGACATTGTCATGACATCAGCTGAAACTTCCAAATCTGGAGCATCAGTCGGTAAAGCAGAAGTCATAACAATACTAAAAGAGACTTGCAAAGAACTGGAAGCTAGAAAATGTCTCTTGAACAAATGATACGTACTCTGGAAATGGATGAGAATGAGGAGTTTGCAGATATAGAAGAGATGGAAGATAAAGATGATCAAGAATTGGAAGAAGAAAGTGCTAGTCTTGCTGATGACTCTGAGACAAAAAATTCTTCAGACACCTAAGCTGGATCTGACTCTGAGCAGTAATTGCAACTAGAGTCTAGTGTGTTTATTTTTGTTTTGTTTGATTTGTTCTGTTGCATTTAGTTCCGTCTGTTTTATTTTTTTTTCGGTCTTCTTTATTTTTGGACTTATTTAACCTCGTTGACCGAGGAGTTTTCTTTTGGCTTTGGTAACATTTGTGGCCAAAGACGGGGAGAAGTATTATGTGTCACCCCAGAAAAACAAGAATGGTGGTTGTGTGTGATCAACAATTCTATTTGCTTATCTTTGGGTTGATATGTTTATGCTTGTGCTACTCTTGTGCATGTCTGTGCTTGTGCTACTCTTGTGGCTGTCTGTCTGTTTTTGTCTGAGCACTATGTGCATACTGGTGATGTATGATGTTTGTTTGTATTAGCTTGTGTTTTTGTGTTTTGGTTATCCGGTGCAAATTTTTCTCTGGTACGGTGTGACAGGATGTTTTAGCCAAAAATTTGCCAAAGGGGGAGATTGAAGGTGTTTTGCATGTTGGCTGCATTATTGGTAAAACATACCTGGTTGATTGTGTATATGCAGGTTGCATATATGTGTGGAGCTAATACAGGTTTTGTAGTGAATGTCATGATCAATGTTATGACATCCATGTGTGACAGCAAGAGCTGTTAGTTGTTATTAATTGTGTTTCCTGATTTATCACTTTTATCTGTTTAGGAAACTTTTTATTGAGTGCTGCAAATTTCGTTCAGAAGATCCTACTGACAGCACATTGTGTAACAGACAGTTGGCGTGTGAATTAGGTTAACTATGTTAACCCTAATGTGTTTCTAAAAAAAGCCCAAGGCCCAACTGCATATAAAAAGAACTGCAATCCTAATTTGGAACGCAGACAGAAGATTGTGTATTATGAAGAACGGCTGTTCTGTAACTGTCTCTTGTGATCCACGCTATTATCTTTGATGATTGCGTTGGAATTAGTTTATGTTTTTGTTGTGTCACTCTTAGCTTTTAAGCACGAGTGTGTGTCTCTTGATTGAAGCTTTTAAGCATATCAAGGTGTGTTTTTGAAGTGTGTCTTTTATTTGTAATTGTTTATTGTGTATGTGTAATCACTGCTGTGATTGAGGGGGAGTGGAATGGAGATATTCCATATCTAGGTAGAACCTAGGTAGAAGGGTCATTGGGTAGTGATTAAGTGATAAGTTGTAAACGGGGGAGTTTAGCTTTGAATTTATACTACTGATAGTGGACTTCATCCCTGGCTTGGTAGCCCCCAGTGTAGGTTGTTTGAACCGAACTGGGTAAACAATTTTGTATGTTCTTTACTGTTTTATATTGTTTATTATTATTGTCTGTGTTGCGTAATTGTGGATGTCATAACATCCAGTTTGACATCGAGCGTGTGTTACTAGAATTTTCACATTCTGTTTGAATACATAAAAATAATGCAATATACATGTTTTTCTCAAATCATTCTATTTTTGTCATTATGTTCATTGATATTCAACTCATTTGTCTTAAGCAACTAAAAAAAGGAGAATGATGAAAATAAAAAACACATGAACTACTAACTGTATGCTTTTGGGACAAAATCCTGCTGACGATGTGCATGCATTGTTTCAATTCCCAAATACTGGAGTTATAAGGGAGTGAAACCCTCGTCAACCCCTTTGAGCCTAAGGAGTAGGAGTTTCTTTTCAAAAATACAAAACCCTCAATCTTAACCAGGGGCAGGGTAGTCTTCAGTTAGTGCGACCGAGCGCTCAACATTCAGGTATTCCATCAGAGGATCCATCATATTCCATAGCTCTCACAATAAAAGAAGAAGATCACAATCCACAATGGATGTCTCTCACTCACTGAGAATAAGGCTGTCAAAACCTTTTCATCAAGTCAATCACAAAAGTCATACAACTTGTTCCCGAACGAGACAAAATAAATGAAAGAAAATTATGAATTATTCAAAAAAAGAAACAATAGCCCGCTAAGTCAATATAGAAAAAAAGCTTGAAAGCAAATGACTTAGGCAAAAATTAGGGCATATCCCGCTGGACAACAAAAACTTAAATCAAAAGAACTCTTGTCTAGGCAAAAACCAGGGAAAGCAAAAAAAAATAAAAGGCAAGAACAAAAATCCTCCAAGGGACAAGTTGTTGTGACCATCAACGGAAACACCACATGGTGGCTGCCACGTCCATCAAAGCTATAAAGGATCCTCATCCATCATAATCCTTCCTGAAAGACGAATACTCGTGTCGAACTAGCTGAATATAGGACTGGAGAACATCACGAAGAAGGGGGTGGATTAAGTAGAACTTGAGCCTTTATTCTTTGTTTCTCAAAATGCGAACCCAACCATGTTACAACCCTCAAAAGTCATAATTGAAGCAGGGTTCGTTCTGAAAGCATACAAACTATAAAATCATGTCAAAACTGACTCCTAATATTTCTTGTCATTTGTGTTAGTATCAGTACAACATTATAGACAAATAAAAACTTTTCTTTTGAGATTAACAGGTGCATTGCATTCTCATTATCTTTTTATAAACAGAATTGTCTCTGACCTAAAAGTAAGTATTTGATACCAAGGAAAGAACAACATTGAAATTCCATCGAGTAGTCTTACAAGGGCATAGGTTGGCCATCCACTGAGAAAATACCTGAAGCATCCATTTGGTGGAAAAGTTCCCCTCAATCTGGGGCACTTCGGACAAACCCATGATCAACACTGGGGCAGACCATTACTAATCTCCATGATTCAAGCATATTAGAGTTCTATCTCAAAAGATCCTACAGGCAGGGGCAAGCCAGTAACAATTCTTTTCTTCATATTCAATCAAGTGTCAGATATCGAGACAAGTGTCGAGGAGCCAAGCCAAACACCTTCACCAATACACCTCACAAGCAATAACCTTCCCGCAAGGGCACTTGTTATCCATTATCCATATCTTGGAAACAATCATTCCATTCATAATCATGCATACATCATGCATATCATTGCATTCCCATGAAACAATGATCCAATCATCAATAAAGCAAGGGCATCCACTCCACCTTGATCTTCAAACAGAGTTCCAGAACCCCGTTCAATCTATCCCCCCACAAAAGCAGAAACCATGACAAATCAATCAGTACACTGCATATATAAATCATTGCATTGCATCTCCAGAAGTGCATAAAACAAATCAAACATTGCATACGAAGCATAAGCCAAGTAGTTATTCATCTGATGTGTTTCATATAAAGCATTCAATTGATATTCCAGTGGATCACTCAGAGTTACCATTGTGTTGTCATCTTCCAAAGTCAATCATGTTCATCTTTCTCCAAACCCATGTCAGACTGGTATCCCGTGTTTTCCTACCTAGTTCAGACTAGTATCTCTCTTTCAACTCAGAGTTGGTGTTTTTGTGTTCAACCCAGAGTTGGTGTTTTTGTGTTCAACCCAGAGTTGATTTTCCTTTCATCTTTTAATCCCGAGTTAATTATCTTTTCCTATTCAATCCAGAGTTGACGCCTATCTTTTGTCCTTTCCCACTCAACCCAGAGTTGACGCTTATCCCTTGATTCAATACAGAATTGATTTCTCTTTTTCCATTCAACCCAGAGTTGACGGTTATCTTTCATCTTTTCCCATTCAACCCAGAGTTGACGGTTATCTCTCCTTTTTCCCTCTCACCCAGAGTTGATGAATACTTCTTATTGGTTTCTCTTTCCTACTCCACCTTGAGTTGACGGCTACCTCTTGTTTCTTTTTCCCTCTTAACCCAGAGTTGACGGTTATCCCCTATTGATTCTCCTTTTTTTTTCCCGCTCAACCCAGAGTTGACGGTTATCTTTTGACTTTTCCTTTTCCCTCTCAACCCAGAGTTGATGGTTATCTCTTGTTTTTCCCACTCAACCCAGAGTTGACGGTTATCTTTTGTTTCTCCCTCCCATTCAACCCAGAGTTGACGGTCTTCTTTTGTCTTTTCCCACTCAACCCAGAGTTGACCGTTATCTTTTCTCATTTCCCACTCAACCCAAAGTTGACGGTTATCCTTTGTTCAACCCAGAGTTGATATCTCAAGCTTCTTGTCCCACTCAACCCAGAGTTAACGGCTATCTTTTTCCTTTCCCACTCAACCCAGAGTTGACAATCATCCTTTATTCAATCCAGAATTGACTTCTCCTTTTTCCCTCTCAACCCAGAGTTGACGGTTTTCCGTTGTCTATCCCCACTTAACCCCGAGTTGACGGTCATCTCTTGTCTTTTCCAATTCAACCCAGGGTTGATGGTTACTGTAGCAGGGAAAATCTGAGATTGAAGCCATAGAATTGACTCGACTCAATATTTCAGTGAAAGTCGCCACCGCGCTTTATTGTTTCCAAAGGAAAAGGGAAAAGAACGAAAAAACCCAAAGTTTGTTTTTAAAACAAAAAGAAGAGATCTAAGGTACGGGTGTTGATTATACAAGGGGAAGGTTTTACGCACCCCTCATATCTGTGGTACTCCACAGGAACCTTTTTGAAAATCTGTGTTGTGTGTGTGCTAAAAAAGGTTTGTTTTATTTTTAAAATAAGCTCGGCATGGCATTAAGCCTTGTGCCTACATACCTCCTCGGTTCAATGGAGAAGTCAGAGCTAATGTAGTTCCGCTTAAAGGGAAAACATTTTGAAAAACGAATAAACACTTTATCGTCGTCGGAGAGAAATACTCAGCCATTGATCTTGAGCATGAGAACAAACAAGTTCTTTGCATCGCAAATGAAAGAAGGGCTCCAACTCGGATAGAAATCAACGAGTATGCCACTAGCTCCCTCACGCGGAAAAGATCTCATTATATCAATCAATTTCAAAATCGTGGGGTATAACCACTCGTTTCGACAATTAACAGTGTCTAAACTTTTTGAAGAAAAGGCCATTGAAGGCAAAAGATATTTTTAGAGAAAGGTTTTGAAAAGGTTACAAACATAAGAAGGTTTTGTAAAAAGAGAGAAGATTTTGAAAATTAAAGTAGGGGAGGAGATGAAGAGGCTAGCCTATTGCGTAAAATAAAAGCGAAGGAAAAAAACACTCTAACCGAAATAAGAAGCCAACACTTGTTATTATGAGTCAAGGTAGATTTCCCATCCTTTGGATTATCAATACTAAACCAACATTATCACTTGGGGATCCAGATGAACTTATTATCTTAGCACCACTTTGCATTAAGCACATTAAAATTCTGACGAAAATCGGGCAGAGTAACGGCTGTTTTTGGGTAAAATCCTTATTTCAATGCCTTGGAATTAACCATCAAGGGCTTTCAAGGAAATACCTGCACATACGAACAGACAACAATCCAATGCCAGACAGACAGAATAACAATAGAGTAACAATATCATAAGGGTCCAGAGGTACTAAGTCCATAAGTCTGAATCTCCAAAATGCTAGGGATAGTAACCAATAGTCCAAAAGAGAGCCTTAAGTGTTTTTTAGATTTTCGTTATTTATTAGTGTTTTAGCGTAAAAGTAAAGTATGGTCCAAGTGGACAAAAAGAAAATAGCGGAAACATAAACATATGTCCAAATGGACAAAGAGAAAATGGCGGAAATATAAACGTCCAAATGGACAAAGGAAAAATAGCGGAATGTAAATATGATGAAATGATAAAATAAAGCGATAAAGCGAGAAATATAAAGAGCGGTATAATAAATTGCGGAAATTAAAGTTAGTTGTTAGATGTTAAAGATAACCATCTTGAAACTTGTCAAGTATGTTATCAAAGTTAGTAATGAAGATCGATGGTGAATGAAGGATGTTCTCGGATTTAAATTCACTGGAAATTTATCAGAAGCTTGATAAAATCATAGCGACTACACGATAAACCTCCATAAGTCATAAATCAACCGCATACAATTCTCTCCCATATTTGATCTTTTTGATTCGGGACACGAAATATTGCGCTATGTTAACCAGATCGCTAAGTGATTTATGTAGAAATCACCCTACAACGAGGACGGTCAAAACTTTATGTGCTAATGCATGCGAGAGAAATGATATGTAGATCATTCTCCGAAAGCAATACCGCACGAAAAGAAAATAGGTAACGATCTAGTCTTTACTAAGAATCTATAAGAATTCTCAAAGTATTAAGACTTTCATCGATCAAAAGAAAAAAGGAGAAGAAGAATGAAATCATAAAAGATAATCAACTCACACTATCATTAATATCATTCATCTAATATTATGGATTTGGTCATTTCAAACCTATCAACATCCTAGATCCAATGATATTAATGAAGTGGAGGAAGAAGGAAGCCAAAACAAGCATAAAAAGGCAAGAAAAAGCATTCTGCCTCACTGGAAATTGATTTACCTCTGTAGGAAATCGATTTCCTTAGTGCAGAGTTCAAATTTTGAAAAAAATAAGGTGGAAATCGATTTCCTACAGAGGGAAATCGATTTCCTGCACGCAGCATTCAAAAAATCAGCATTAGGAGGCATAAAACTTGACTTAAGCAAACATACAAACACCTTATGATCACACATCAATTGGAGCACGAATTTTCCATCAATTCACCATCAAATAGGACCAATATAGCATCAAAGATGCATCACACACAAGCACAAAAGAATCACATTATGATAGATGAAAAAGGATGAAGAAAATTACCAAATCTTGAACAAAACTTAGATCTACTTCAAGAATCACCAACACAAATCTTGATCTCTCAACAATTGAAGAAAAAAGAGCGAAATGGATGGTGGTTTAGCTCAAAGTTTGTGAGGTTCAAGATGTGACTCACAAACTTTATGAAAGAAAAAGAGCTTTGGTGAATTTGGTAAGGATGAGGAGAGAAATTGCAAGGGGTTTTTTGGCTCTCAAAGCTTGAGAAATGAATTTGCAAGAACTTTTTTGGCTATCCAAGCTTGAGAAATGAGGGAGTAGAGACCTCTATTTATAGGATTGGAGCAAGAGTAGTGGCAATTTGGTCTTTTTGCATTTGGTAATTAGTTTGTGTTTAATTGGTATTTAAATGGTATTTAAATGGTAAAATGGTATTTAAATGATAAAATGAAGGGAATTAATTTTGGTGAGGTGGAAAATTGGTAAAATAACAAAAATGATCAAAGAAAAAGGTCCCAAAATGATGTCACACTTCCCTCTCTATTTTTTGGAATTTCGCCCCAGGGAAATCGATTTCCTATATGGGTAAATCGATTTCCATAGTGAAATTTTCAAAAATTCCTTTTCTTGCACTATTTTGATTTTGCCCGATCTTTTTCCTGCAAAACACAAACAAAGGAAACAAAATGCATATTTTGGATTTTGGTTAGTATAAAACAAATTAAAGAAAATTAGGTGCTTGATAGTTACCCTCAAAGACGAAGCGAACATAACACCGAAAAATGAAATCTCAAGATTGTGATCTTGATTAATGATTGAGATGCAAATGATGTATGATCTTAGGGTCAAAAATTGGGGTATGACAGATGCCCCTATTTAAGTTTCTTCTATCCGGAGATGTGAGGGTTAAAATCCTCAGCTCGACGTAATTGAAGAGACTTAAATATAAAACACACAATTTTTGAACCTAAGGTATAATGCGATGCTAATGGATGCATCAAGTATGATTATGGAATTGAGAGAAGTATAAAACCACTGGGGAGAAAGGATTCCACTGGGGAAAAGGTATGTGTCATCCAGGAAAAAAAACTTGGATTTCACAGGAGAAAGAGACAGTCAACAGAAGCTTTCAAGAGTAAAACATGAAAGGAACTCTGGACAGGATCAACAGAGACGTTCGGGAAGAAAGATTTCTGGAACCCACATCAAAAATCATTCAAGAGTAAAATATGAACGAGTTTGGAAAGGAAGATAAATAGCAAAGGCAATCAAGATAAAACATGACTGGACTTCGAGGAGAGAATATATGAGGCATACATGAATGTGGCTACATCAAATGAATATCAAGGTAAAACATGATTGGACAACATCAAATGACAACCAAGGTAAAACGTGATTGGGCAACATCGAATGACAATCAAGGTAAAACATGATTAGATAATCATCACAGGTCCATCAAGGTAAAACATGATTGGATGTCATTAAGGGATAATCAAGGTAAAACATGATTGGATAACATCAAATGACAATCAAGGTAAAACATGATTGAAAAAATACCAAATGGCAATCAAGGTAAAACATGATTAGATAACCAAGATAAAACATGGTCGAAAGCGATCAGGATAAAGCATGATCAGAGACAATCAAGATAAAACATGATTGAAGGGAAACAAGATAAAGCATGGTGTAAGCGATCAGGATAAAGCATGATCAGAGACAATCAAGATAAAACATGATTGAAGGGAACCAAGATAAAACATGGTGTAAGCGATCAGGGTAAAGCATGATCAGAGACAATCAAGATAAAACATGATTGAAGGGAAACAAGATAAAACATGGTGTAAGCGATCAGGATAAAGCATGATCAGAGACAATCAAGATAAAACATGATTGAAGGGAACCAAGATAAAACATGGTGTAAGCGATCAGGATAAAGCATGATCAGAGACAATCAAGATAAAACATGATTGAAGGGAACCAAGATAAAACATGGTGTAAATCTTTCAGGAATGACACTGAAAGAAGAGAGAGAAATCATAACATCCAGGAATGGCCCTAAATGAAGAAAGGATACATCAAGGAACAACAATAGACGGACAAGACAAACAAGTATCTGTTTTGGATAGGTGCCAAGTAAGTTGGACTTTGATCTCAAGGTGAAGATGTTGATAGCAACAGGACCTCGGAAAATGCAAATGAATATGAAATTTGTTTCAATGCATGATGTTGAATTTTTCTATGCATGATATATGATCAATGCAATGCAATTGTTTGTTACAACTGAGGTAGACTCTTTTGTGAGGCCAGATTGGGACTCTGATTCCTCAACACGGGAGCTCTGCCAACTCTGCTTATGAAGGAGATGCTTAAACACACTTCTATTACACCGGTAACTGTATCAAACTAGTGATCCTCTAAGAAGGACTGATGAACTGCTTGGGGATTGCTGAAGAATATTGCCCCTGATTGACCAATTGTTGTAAGTTAACTGATCATGGCTTCAGTTGAACTGTACTGGGGATGAACTGATCATGGCTTCAGTTGAACTGTACTGGGGATGAACTGATCATGGCTTCAGTTGAACTGTACTAGGGATGAACTGATCATGGCTTCAATTCTTGAAATGCATGTTGGAATGGCTTGCCCCAGTATAAGTCTTGAAAGGATGTTCTGATCAACAAATCTTGAATGAACATCTAAACAACAGGATCTTGAAGTAACGTGCCCCTGATAGGATCACTGATCAAGTTTCTCGACTGTTTGAACTTCCTGAAAGATGAGTGCTTACTTACAAATAAAATGTTCATTCAAGAATGGTAATTTTAATGCAATGCTCAAAGAATATTTTTGAAATCAAAATCATTTTTGGAAAGATGTTATTGATGTAAAAGCAAAGTGGAATCACTGGTCAAAACATAAAGGTTAAGATATTCAAGTGAAAGATAAAGCAAAGATATGGTATCAAAACAAATGATTGGCAAATCTCATGGGAGTCAGCTTACGCAACCTTGTTGTAGTATGCTTTTAAACAAACCTTGCTTCAATTAGGTCTTTCATAGGTTGTAACGTGGCCTGGTTCACGGTTTAAGAAACAAAGGATATAAGGCTCAAAATTTGATTGTACCCACCCCATCTTCGTGATGATCTCCAGTCCTAAACTCAGTTAATTCAACTTATGCATTCAGGTTCCAAGAGACTTTTGGAATTGCACCTTTGATAATGATAGTTCACAAGCAAAGAGAACCTTTGAAATGGCAGTCGCTTCTTCCTTTTGGTAGTCACAACGTTGTGTTGCTTGAGGAATTTATTGACTTCTCTTTTTTCATCTTTTTCTTTTGATATCCCTAACTTTTACCTGAACTATCTATTTTTGAACTTACAGTCAACGGAATGCCCTTATTTTTGCCTAAGTCATTTTTTGGTTTTGACTTAGCAGGCTTTTCTTTGATTATATATCTTTTTTTTGATACATATTGTTTTGAAAGATAGTGATTGCCTTGCTTAATGATTGATGAACCATCATTGGTTTTTTGATTGGCATCTCCAACATTTCTTTGATGTATGCGGAGGAAAGCTTGTGATTGAAACCTTTGTGGAAAGGTGTACTGAATGATTCTCTTAAAATAGAATGCACAGCCAAATTAACTGAGAACTACCCTTACCCAGGTTAAAAAATGCGGGTTTCTTCGTACAGAAAGAAACACCAACTTCGAAGGCTCAAAGGGGTTGACAAGGGATTAACTTCCTTATTTCTCCAGTGTTTGGGAATTGAAACAATGCCTGTACATCATCAGCAAATTTTTATTTAAAAGCATACAGTTCAACAACTTGGGTATTTCGTTGTCATCATCCTCCCTCCAATCTTTGCATAAAACACAAATTTGATAGAGAAAGCAAAAGGAAGAAAAAGTTTTGTAAAAGAAAGCATAGACATAGCAGATGTGAATGAATTCAAAATATGCAATGCTCATTTCATTAAAATTACCATTCAGAAACAAACAAAGTCTAAAAGTAAATAGCACAATAAAGGAAATACAAACAGTACAGAAACAAGGCCAAGTGACTAATCAGCAACAAAGATGAGCTATCTCGTCTGAAACACTTGGCTTTAGGAAAATCGGGATTTAACTTGTTTTCAGCCACTCTGATCTGGTAAAGGATTGGTAACAACATTGGGACCAACATCCTTGAAAGAGAGCATCTTTGATCTAACCAACTCTTGAACTCTTTCCTTCAGAGGGAAACATCTTTCTAAATCATGGCCTGCTGCACCTTGATGGAAAGGACAATGAAGATCAGATCTGAAACCATCAGGAGAGGATTTCGAGGAGGCGGCATAGCTCTTGTTGTAATCAACCCTTTCTGGACCAAAGCAGGATACAGTTCCGTATATGTCATGGGGATAGGATCAAAGTCGACCCTATTACGAATCTGATTTTGTTTAGCAGCTTGAGGTTGAGGAGCTTGAACTTGCACAGGAGCGACAGCGGCTACATAAGGTTGATCACCATTTTGAGGTCTACGACGAGATCCCCTTCTGTCATCTGACACAGCATTAGTCTCATTCTCTTTCTTCTTGTGGAAGTTTCCATAAGGTTTCTTCGATCCATTAGAAGATTCAACAACATGAGTAACTTTCCCATTCTTGATTCCCTCTTCAAGTCTCTAACCAATGGTTACCAAGTCTGTGAAGTTTGAAGACACACTGCCAATCATCTTCTCCCAAAAGAAAGGTGAGAGAGTATCCATAAACATGCCAGTCAATTCCTTTTCAGCTAAAGGTGGCTCGACTTGAGAAGCTAGCTCTCTCCAGCGCTGAGCGTACTCCTTGAAAAATTCTTTCTCTTTTTGAGATATGTTTTGCAGTTGTCGGCGATCAGGCGCCATGTCCAGATTATACTTATACTGTTTCATGAAAGCATTAGTCAGATCTTGGAAGCAATGAATGTGACTCTTCTCAAGTCCCATATACCATTTCAGCGAAGCTCCACTCAAACTATCTTGAAAGCAATGGATAAGCAATTTGTCATTCTGGGTATAAGCAGCCATCTTGCGGTAGTACATGGTCAAATGGCTTCTTGGGCAAGTGTTCCCTTTATATTTCTCAAACTCAGGAGTCTTGAATTTTGCAGGCATGACAAAGTCGGAAACCAAACACATATTCTCAGCAGCAACCCCAAAGTAATCATTTCCTTCCATGGCTCTCAGGCGCTTTTCTAAAGTATGATATTGCTCTTTGACATCTTCAATATCCCCAACATCTCCTTGGCTTCCATTATGGGAACGGGCAACTTGATATTCAAACAGAGGATTCACATAAGTTGGCTGAGCAACAGTGTGTATGATAGGCTGAGATTCAGTGAACACAGGAGCATGAAAAACTGGATTTGAAGCTTGACCAATCACAAGTTGTGAAGACTGACCAATACCAGGAGTCTTCTCAAAGGGAGGAGTGTAACCAGGTGGCAAACCAAACTCAGGCCATGTAGAAGGTGGTTGTTGAGTTGGTTGAGGGTCAACATCAGCACTTGAGACTTCAACAATGACAGTTTTCTGAGGCGGTTCTCCTCTAGCAATCAAAACTTGCAGCATCTCAGTGAGCTTGGTCATGCCTGACTTCAACTCATCAATTTCCATTCTGACCTCTGCATTGTGTTGCTCTTGGTATTCCATTCTCAATCTGACGTTGGCTCTAGTTTCGTACTTGTGTGGAGGAATCAGCTTGACGGTAGACAGACAAACTCTGAAGATGGAGACAGACAAGGATGAGTTTTCTGGACAACCTGGATGTATGTATGCAAATGATGCAATTGTTGTTGTCTCTTTTTATTTATTTGATTTTCAAGGAATTCAAGTTATTAACTTGTAAACATCAAAACATGAAGGAGGTAAATCCTATATTGGATCAAAGCTTTGATCAAGTTATCATCAAGATCAATCATCCATTTTGGTGGATTAAGGTTTTCACCCCATCAACACCCAAGATCCATTGAGTTTGATGAAACTTATGATGTTTACAAAGAAAGACCTATGAGCTCCTTGGAAATCAAATGAATGCATGGATGAATGGTTTATGCATCAATCACAATCAAGATCACACATGGTCGCATAAACAGAGTTCAAAGGTTCGACGTCACGAGCATGGAGTCAAGGTTAAGAACCACCCACAGAGGTATGTACTAGGGAATTTTGTACCTGCCGAACGGATTCTACAAAGGTTCCCAGAGTTTTCAATCTTCTATCGGATACTACCGGCATGCACAATTGCTCATGGGCGCCAATAATATGCCTAAAAAGACCTCGTCTGAGCGTAGCATCGCATGACAACAAGCTCAAATTGGTACTTGATCTTGTTTCTGCGCTACATCCTAAAAAGGCTTAGATGGGTTAAAAGGGTTCTAGGTCATTCAGCTTCTACGGACACACACTATTGAAAGTAATAGCGTTCTTATGATGATTCGTAACAACATCTACTACCTTCCATGAGGCCTCCACTGATTGGGGTTCCACCATATGATGCTCATGTTAAGGATTGCTCCTGACATGCAACTATTGGTCTTACCACCTCCTATCTCAAGTTACTCACCAAAGTCTAGGTTAGGACTTTATCTCATCACAGAGGAACCATCGAGCACCAAAAAGAAAAAAGAAAATAAACAAACAAAGCACACAATAATATATACAGATAAAACACACAGATAAACAAAAATAGGCTTAACACACTTAAAATTGGATCCCCAGTGAAGTCGCCATTTTTTCTGTAGCAGGGAAAATCTGAGATCGAAGCCATAGAATTGACTCGACTCAATATTTCAGTGAAAGTCGCCACCGCGCTTTATTGTTTCCAAAGGAAAAGGGAAAAGAACGAAAAAACCCAAAGTTTGTTTTTAAAACAAAAAGAAGAGATCTAAGGTACGGGTGTTGATTATACAAGGGGAAGGTTTTACGCACCCCTCATATCTGTGGTACTCAACAGGAACCTTTTTGAAAATCTGTTTTGTGTGTGTGCTAAAAAAGGTTTGTTTTATTTTTAAAATAAGCTCGGCAAGGCATTAAGCCTTGTGCCTACATACCTCCTCGGTGCAATGGAGAAGTCAGAGCTAATGTAGTTCCGCTTAAAGGGAAAACGTTTTGAAAAACGAATAAACACTTTATCGTCGTCGGAGAGAAATACTCAGCCATTGATCTTGAGCATGAGAACAAACAAGTTCTTTGCATCGCAAATGAAAGAAGGGCTCCAACTCGGATAGAAATCAACGAGTATGCCACTAGCTCCCTCACGCGAAAAAGATTTCATTATATCAATCCATTTCAAAATCGTGGGGTATAACCACTCATTTCGACAATTAACAGTGTCTAAACTTTTTGAAGAAAAGGCCATTGAAGGCAAAAGATATTTTTAGAGAAAGGTTTTGAAAAGGTTGCAAACATAAGAAGGTTTTGTAAAAAGAGAGAAGATTTTGAAAATTAAAGAAGGGGAGGAGATGAAGAGGCTAGCCTATTGCGTAAAATAAAAGCTAAGGAAAGAAACACTCTAACCGAAATAAGAAGCCAACACTTGACATTATGAGTCAAGGTAGATTTCCCATCCTTTGGATTATCAATACTAAACCAACATTATCACTTGGGGATCCAGATGAACTTATTATCTTAGCACCACTTTGCATTAAGCACATTAAAATTCTGACGAAAATCGGGCAGAGTAACGGCTGTTTTGGGTAAAATCCTTACTTCAATGCCTTGGAATTAACCATCAAGGGCTTTCAAGGAAATACCTGCACATACGAACAGACAACAATCCAATGCCAGACAGACAGAATAACAATAGAGTAACAATATCATAAGGGTCCAGAGGTACTAAGTCCATAAGTCCGAATCTCCAAAATGCTAGGGATAGTAACCAATAGTCCAAAAGAGAGCCTTAAGTGTTTTTTAGATTTTCGTTATTTATTAGTGTTTTAGCGTAAAAGTAAAGTATGGTCCAAGTGGACAAAAAGAAAATAGCGGAAACATAAACATATGTCCAAATGGACAAAGAGAAAATGGCGGAAATATAAACGTCCAAATGGACAAAGGAAAAATAGCGGAATGTAAATATGATGAAATGATAAAATAAAGCGATAAAGCGAGAAATATAAAGAGCGGTATAATAAATTGCGGAAATTAAAGTTAGTTGTTAGATGTTAAAGATAACCATCTTGAAACTTGTCAAGTATGTTATCAAAGTTAGTAATGAAGATCGATGGTGAGTGAAGGATGTTCTCGGATTTAAATTCAATGGAAATTTATCAGAAGCTTGATAAAATCATAGCGACTACACGATAAACCTCCATAAGTCATAAATCAACCGCATACAATTCTCTTCCATATTTGATCTTTTTGATTCGGGACACGAAATATTGCGCTATGTTAAGCAAATCGCCAAGTGATTTATGTAGAAATCACCCTACAACGAGGCCGGTCAAAACTTTATGTGCTAATGCATGCGAGAGAAATGATATGTAGATCATTCTCCGAAAGCAATACCGCACGAAAAGAAAATAGGTAACGATCTAGTCTTTACTAAGAATCCATAAGAATTCTCAAAGTATTAAGACTTTCATCGATCAAAAGAAAAAAGGAGAAGAAGAATGAAATCATAAAAGATAATCAACTCACACTATCATTAATATCATTCATCTAATATTATGGATTTGGTCATTTCAAACCTATCAACATCCTAGATCCAATGATATTAATGAAGTAGAGGAAGAAGGAAGCCAAAACAAGCATAAAAAGGCAAGAAAAAGCATTATGCCTCACTGGAAATCGATTTATCTCTGTAGGAAATCAATTTCCTGAGTGCAGAGTTCAAATTTTGAAAAAAAAATAAGGTGGAAATCGATTTCCTAGAGAGGGAAATCGATTTCCTGCACGCAACATTCAAAAAATCAGCATTAGGAGGCATAAAACTTGACTTAAGCAAACATACAAACACCTTATGATCACACATCAATTGGAGCACGAATTTTCCATCAATTCACCATCAAATAGGACCAATATAGCATCAAAGATGCATCACACACAAGCACAAAAGAATCACATTATGATAGATGAAAAAGGATGAAGAAAATTACCAAATCTTGAACAAAACTTAGATCTACTTCAAGAATCACCAACACAAATCTTGATCTCTCAACATTTGAAGAAAAAAGAGCGAAATGGATGGTGGTTTAGCTCAAAGTTTGTGAGGTTCAAGATGTGACTCACAAACTTTATGAAAGAAAAAGAGTTTTGGTGAATTTGGTAAGGATGAGGAGAGAAATTGCAAGGGGTTTTTTGGCTCTCAAAGCTTGAGAAATGAATTTGCAAGAACTTTTTTGGCTATCCAAGCTTGAGAAATGAGGGAGTAGAGACCTCTATTTATAGGATTGGAGCAAGAGTAGTGGCAATTTGGTCTTTTTGCATTTGGTAATTAGCTTGTGTTTAATTGGTATTTAAATGGTATTTAAATGGTAAAATGGTATTTAAATGATAAAATAAAGGGAATTAATTTTGGTGAGGTGGAAAATTGGTAAAATAACAAAAATGATCAAAGAAAAAGGTGCCAAAATGATGTCACACTTCCCTCTCTATTTTTTGGAATTTCGCCCCAGGGAAATCGATTTCCTATATGGGTAAATCGATTTCCATAGTGAAATTTTCAAAAATTCCTTTTCTTGCACTGTTTTGATTTTGTCCGATCTTTTTCCTGCAAAACACAAACAAAGGAAACAAAATGCATATTTTTGGGTTTTGGTTAGTATAAAACAAATTAAAGAAAATTAGGTGCTTGATAGTTCCCCTCAAAGACGAAGCGAACATAACACCGAAAAATGAAATCTCAAGATTGTGATCTTGATTAATGATTGAGATGCAAATGATGTATGATCTTAGGGTCAAAAATTGGGGTATGACAGTTACCTCTTATCCCATCCTGATTTGATTTTCCATCTCAACCCAGAGTTGATGTCTATCTATTATTCAACCCAAAGTTGATACATTCCTCAACCCAGAGTAGACATTCTTTTTCTAAGCAGATCCCATCATTCCTCGGGGAAATTTTCAGGTTCTCTTGATATTTAATCTTCTTCTACCTTGAATGCTCGAAAGACTAGCACCAATCTCACCTTCAGGCTTAAGATGATTAAATAGGGGTAGCTGTTGTACCCCAAAATTTACTCATCTAATTTTACTTCTAACTGGATTATTGCTTTAACATCATTTGCATTTAGGTCATAAATAAAATCATGCATTCATCGATAATTTGAAAATGAGTTTGAGGATCTTGGATGTTAGGATCCTATTGGGGCTCTTAGTAACTATTCATATGCCTGTAGTCATCATTTGAACAAGACATGTTGAGTCATTCTCTGACTCTATTTCTATCTTTCACCAATTCAAGGAGTCCATACAGTTAATTGAGGCACAAGAAATGAATCATTGTCTGTGCAATAGGGTGATAATAAGTTCATTTATCTTTTGATACATCCAGTTAAGGTCTTATGCATATCAAATTTGCTTCAAGTATAAAGTATTATGAAGTTGAGATTCAATCAGGACATGAGTGTTCAATTTGGATCTAATTATTATGGAACTATGAGAGGTATACAAGTTTGATTCAAAGTCCTTCATCAAAAATTTGTACAAACATCATTTATGTCTCAAGAAAATTCTATCAAACGGCAAGATACATTCATGGTTAGCTTCTTAAGATCCATCATTCATCACAAAGTTACACTTCAAGCTAGAAACTTCACTCCATCATAAAAGTGCAAGTTCATTTGAGAGAAGGAGTATGAAAGGGGGTTCCATATTACAAAAGGATATTACAAAAGTTACAAAACCTTTGTTCAAGCATCATTTAAACTCACAAGTCAAAAGTCTAGTCCATGCAATTTATCACAAAAATTGAATTACAAAAAAAAAGCCATTGTAACCAAAGTCACAAACTTCTTACTAACAATCTTTCTTCCTCCCACTTTAAAACCCAATTATCATTACATACATCAGAAAATTCATACAAGAAAATCTATACAAAGTCAACTAGAATTTCCTAAAGTCCATTGTCTTGATCTTTCAACCGTGTGCCTTCTCTCCAAGTAGCTTCCCATGCCATGGATTTGTTCAAATTTAGTACTGAACCCGCTTCATAGTCCAAAAAGCTAGTCGGTTCAGAATGCAAGAATCCAGTCCAAACATGCCCTTTGTTCATAACTTTTTCCAACCTACATTGTGCCATCACAGAGCTTGCAAACCTGCAACAAACAAAATCCAAGCTTAAATTATCATTTCAAACAGTAATTGAAATCCAAACCATATTTAAACCAGCCTGCACTTCACAAAAAGTCTGCATACAATAAACTGGTTCAGCACTAGTTACTTTCACTAAAAGGATCTCTCCTCAATCAAAACGCAGTAGTCTCGCACCAACCAAACACTACCTAACGGTACTAATTAAACCATAAAAACAGTCATCAAACAACATCCATTCACAAAGTTCAAACCTGCATCATTAACATAAAAAGATTCCATGCCACCTTCAAATTTCTATTCCTAACAGTCTTACTAACTTGTTTGAACCAGAAACATATTATATTCATCAAACTCCAATCATGGTAATCCTGCATCAAGGCAACACAGGCTGTTGTCATTCAGGAGTTTATTTTAAGCCACATACCTAAACACACAGTCACGGTGGACTGTTACATAAACATCTATGCAGAAAAATCACACTATTCAACCAGTTTCATTGGCATTCAAGGACAGGATCACTTCAAATCAGGTTTATACCTAATGGACTAATACTATGCATAAAAAAATATGACTTTCATTCAATCAAAAAAACAGAGTCAGCTAGCTTAAACCTAGCCTTTTTCCATGTCACAAAGCCAGACCACAAATAACCACTGAATCATGAACAAAAAAAATCAGCAGCAATTAATAGTTTCAGTTCTATGGTTTATACATACAATTCAGTCCAAATGCAGTTTGGCTCAAAATCAACCTAAACTTCCAACTGTTTTCCAAACCTGCTAACCAACTTTTAATTAACTGTCAGCTAACTGAATTTCAAACCCTAACTGTCCTAACTCCTACTAACACTTTTCAATTCACTAATTGTCTTACATCTCAGTAAACTAACTAACTAACAGCTTTCTTCCTAAAACAGAATTACTAACTGCAACTTCTATCTTGTAACAGAATTTCCAACCTATCATAACTATGCCCTAACAGTCACATAACCAATTTCAGTTTCACATGTAACTAACTCTCCTAACTAACTCATAACCAATTTCAATTTTATATAACTGGCAAAACTAACATTTTGACTTTCAGTTTCCTATTAATCTATATCTAACAACCAAACTTCCAAAACAGAAATAACAAACTTTAAAACAAAAAAATAGACTTGTAACTAACCTGTAACCCCCATAACAGAATTTGTAACCACCCCATAACTGAATTCAGAAAACTTCTTCTCCATCAATCTCTATTTAAACAAACCTCCACCCAATTCAAAGCTCTCTCCACCATTTTTTTTCTCTGCTTCATCTCAAACTCATAATCTTCATTCACAAAAACCTCCACTCATCTCTCCACTCTCTCCAAGAACCTTGATTCTCCACCATTCTTCTTCAATCTCACCACAAGATCTTCAATCTCTATTCAACCTTCAAGCTCTGAAATCTCCATCAAATCTTCACCTCTTCCATCTCCTGATTTCCTCTGGATTCTCTTCATCTCTCAATCTCCCTCTAATCATCATCTTCTTCAATTCTCTCTGCAAACAAGTTCAACACAATCGATAACTCCATCACACCAACAACAACAATAAGGATTCACGGAATTTCAGAAATAAAAATGAAGAATCGAAGAAGAAGAAGAAGGGGAAAGAACGAGAAACACGCAATTGGGAAATTACCTGAAGATCGCGTTTATTTCGCCAAGTTAGCGGGAGCCTCACCTCTGGTATTCTTGCCATCACACGCGTATCTTCTGATTAAGTTCGATCTCCTTCATCTTCCACTTTGAAACTTGAGCGATATCTTGTTATACTCGTTGCTGTCAATCAAATCCCTCTCCCAATTGCGTGAATCCTTAGATGTTATCCCCTTAATCTATGATTCCAAAACTTAGGGTTTCACAATTTTCCTCTTCGATCCCGCTTCATGGAAACAAACTTTGAGAATCTGAATCCATAGGCGTATTGAGGGTTAGAAGTAGAATAGGTTTTGCGTTTGAGTTTTAGTGTTTGAGAGGAGAGGGACGGTGGTTCACGGCGAGGGTAGACCGTCGTCGCCGTTTTGTTCGTTTGAGAGAGGCTAGAATGAGAGTGTGAGAGAAAGACTACATGACTCAACCCTATTTCCCTTTTCCTTCTTTATTTTATTTATTTCAATTTTGTTTTTTTATTATTGATATAAAAATCAAAAATAAAAAATAAGATCCGAACAATAGAATTGGATCATTGGATCGGGCTTCAGGCAAATTCATTGCGCCTCACCCCAGGAAGGCCCATCGTGCACCTCTCATTCAGTTTTCTGGTAACAACAAAACCTTTGGATCAATTACTCGCAACGCTAACTTTGAAAAACCTTCAATGAATTTCCTATAGTAACCCGCAAGACCAAGGAAACTACGGATTTCAGAAACTGACTTCGGAGCTTCCCATTGAGACACTGCTTCTACTTTCGTTGGGTCAACGACAATACCATCTTTAGAAATTACATGCCCAAGAAAGCTTACTTCACTTAGCCAGAACTCACACTTTGACAGTTTCGCATAAAGTTTCTTTTCCTTCAATAGTTCTAATACCACCCTTAGATGCTCTGCATGTTCTTCTTCACTCTTAGAATATATTAGAATATCATCGATAAATAACACCACGAACTGATCCAGGTAAGGATGGAAGATCCTATTCATATACTCCATGAAAACCCCCGGCGCATTAGTTACTCCAAATGGCATCACTGTATATTCGTAATGACCATACCTTGTTCTAAATGCCGTCTTCTGAATATTGTCCGTTTTCACCTGAATCTGATGATATCCCGACCTCAAGTCAATTTTGCTGAACACGCTCGCACCAACTAGTTGATCCATCAGATCATCAATCCTCGGTAATGGATACCGATTCTTGATAGTAACTTTATTCAGCTGTTTATAATCCACACACAATCTCATAGAGCCTTCTTTCTTCTTTACCAACAACACCGACGCACCCCACGGCGACACACTAGGACGAATGAATTCTTTTTCCAGCAATTCTTCTAGCTGACTCTTCAACTCCGCTAATTCAGATGCCGACATATGATACGGCGCCATCGACACAGGACTAGTTACAGGAACTAACTCAATAGCAAGTTCTACCTCCCTCTCTGGCGGTAACTCTCTTACATCTTCTGGAAAAACTTCTGGAAATTCACATACTACCGGTAAGTCACTACTCACCACTTTCTTCTTCACTTCCATGGATGCAATCAACATAAACACGGCAGCCCCGTCCTTCATTACTTCATTCACTTGTCTAGCCGTCATCGCTAAACCCTCAACACTGACATCTTCCGGAAAAATAACTGTCTTCGTGAAATAGTTGATATGAACCCGATTAAATTGCAACCAATTCATGCCTAGGATAACATCAAGTTGTTCCAACGGAAGGCACACTAAGTCCATTCCGAATTCTCTACCAAAATATCAATTGGACAGTTCAAACAGGCAAACAAAGTAGTCACTGAACCCGACGCAGGAGTGTCAATGATCATACTTCCATGAATATCAGATATTTCCAAGTTCAGGCGTTTAGCACAATTCAACGAAATAAACGAGTGAGTTGCTTCAGTATCTATTATTGCAATTAAAGGAGTGCCATGGATAAAACACGTACCTTTAATCAATCGATCCTCTGGAGTAGTCTCTGATCCTGATAAAGCGAAAACTTTACCCCCAGCTTGATTCTTCTTTGGCTTAGGACACTGTGGACTAATATGACCTTCTTCACCGCAGTTATAACAAGTCACAGTCTTTCCCTTACATTCAATGGCAATGTGGCCTGCCTTACCACACCGGTATCACTTCTTCTCTTCGCTTTTGCACTCGTGAACGTGATGTCCAGGTTCTCCACACTTAAAGCACTTAACAGGGGCACTAGAGTCTCCCCCACTAGGCTTCTTCCAACCTCTAGCTTTTTGATTACCTCTACCATATGGCTTACCACGGTCCATAGGTTTCTTCCCCTTTTTGTCAGCTAACTCGCGGGAGTGAGATGACTTCAGGTTGAGATTATCCTCCTCATAGATTATACTACAATCTACCAAATCAGTAAACCGACGAATCCTTTGATACCTGATACCCTGCTTAATCTCATCACGGAGACCATTCTCGAACTTAACACACTTCGAAAATTCGCTCGCTTCATCATTGTTATAGTGGACATAGTACTTAGCCAGCTCAACAAACTTTGAAGCATATTCCGGTACCGTCATGTTACCCTGTGTTAGCTCCAAAAACTCAACCTCTTTCCTGCCCCGAACATCCTCAGGAAAGTACCTCCTCAGGAATTCTCGCTTAAATACAGCCCAAGTAATTGCTACACCTGCATATTCAAGTTCATCCCTATTAGCCATCCACCAATCATCAGCTTCTTCAGACAGCATGTGAGTACCATACCTCACCTTCAGATTTTCAGCACAATCGATCACTCGGAAGATCCTTTCAATTTCCTTCAGCCACCTCTAAGCGCCTTCGGGATCGTGCGTGCCTTTGAACAACGGAGGATTGTTCCTCTGAAAACTGTTCAGCTGCCTGTCAGCACCAATACCAGCTCCATTGGCATTCCCTCCCAACACACCAGCAATCATGCCCAGAGCCTCAGCAATCGCGTCATCGTTTCTTCCTCCTCTTCCGGCCATTGTTCTGCTAAATATCAAACAATATTCATTAGAACAAGAAGTAACGATAGTGTCAACCTTACACTAATCGCATACGAGGGATTAACCGACACTAACACTCTAACTCAAATGACCAACTATGCTCTGATACCACTATTGTAACACCCTTCTAAACCCCGCAGAAATTAACAAAAAATCAGAGTAAAACATGAAAAAGGGTATTACAACTCCAATAAAATAAACAAATATTCATGTCATGCCATAAAAGGAACGATAAACCAAAAATTATTCAGATAGCATGTTAACACAGCGGAATATTCTTAACAACTGAATAATCAAACATCTGGAGTTGGAGACTCATGATTCAACCATAAACCATAAACAAGACAAGAGTTTATCAGCCAATTCTAAAATAACGTTCCCAGTGTTACACGACCAGAGCATGACACAGACCCAACTGACTCTAACGAACTACTTGACGAGCTAATCCTCACCAAGTACACAAGCTACTCCTCAATCTGAAAAATAACAACAGTAAGGGTGAGTTTCATTCGCATTAACAAATGTTATAGGAATATAAATAATACAACTTCATTCATACATTATTCACCCAAATCAATTATATTCAAAGAGTATAGCAACATTCGTCAAATACAATCATCCATATCAAATACACACAAATTATAACATTGGACAACTTCCATTCATGTTACAATTATACACAACAACCTAATGCAATGCAACTAAATGCATGTGGTACCAAACATAGGATAACCCATCTCACCGATCCACCACCATAAAGATTCGGCTACTTCTCTCACTAATTCCACACGATGGGAATTACCTACCACTGTCCCACCACCATAAGGGATACAGCCCACAACATGATTATGAAATGCATGCATCAACCACGACATGCTCATCATTAACATCCACCAACGATTCATAATCATTTATCCACAACATACAAAGCATAATAATATCACAACCATTTGATATATTATCATCTCAGCAATCATACTAGCTAAAACACCGCATAGTATGTTCGTACCGTTACTCAATCTACCACCAAATACCAATTCTCAAAACCAAACAAAAAAAATGATTTTAAGTTATAACTCCCTAATATACTTCATAAAATAGGGGATCAATTCATCTAACGGGTCCTCGAAACGACGTACAAAAAGGATTAACGGTTTAAAAGTTACGGATATTTAAAATAAATATTTTTCAAAAAAGCTTCAGTGGTAACTGATTACCTAAATGATGTAACCGGTTACATCACTGACCGTAACTTTTATTTTTCAATTTCACCCAGTGGTAACCGGTTACCTAAATGATGTAACCGGTTACATCATCGCGAAATGCAGTTCTTCGCCTATTTTGAGACCATGTAATCGGTTACCCTCCTCATGTAACCGGTTACATTACTGATATAGCAGAAAAATCACTTTTCTGCAGCACTTCATTCATCCCAAATGCGAACCCAATCATACCAAAACGTCCATAATCTCATAACAGCACGAAATCGCACATTTACAAATACTTCTAACGTGTTTTAACATCAATATCCAACATCAATCATCATTAACAACAGCTCAATTGCATCACACATCATAAATTGAACCTAAAGTTCTACAAAACCCCAAAACCCCAAACCCCGACATATAATCCAATTCAGAATCCTAACATAAAAACTCAATCGAATAATTCATAATACCCATAATAGAGGTTAATGAGAAGAATCCCCCCTTACCTCGATGTCGAATTCTTGAATGCTCTTGCTCTTCGCACTTTGCTCTTCTCCCAATTTCACGTTCAGCTCTTTTTCTCTCTTGGCTTCCAATTTTCACACTTTCTCTCTTTTCCTTGTTTATGAAAAAAAATATAACCTTAGTTTAGTAAAAGGCTTTGCAACTGACACACCCCTCAATTGCTACTCGCAACACTGGCCCATTAGCCTCATTATTCCATATTTCTCAAATAACTCAATTAATTCTAATATTTAATTAAAAAAAATTAATTAAATTAAATAAAGAAATTTATGGGGTGTTACATTTGTGCCACATTTTATTTGCATTCGTGGCTGGAAGAGGCCACGCTTTACGCATGCAGGTTATGGTCGCGGTTTGTCTTTTGCCTCAGTTTTTAACAGTGGCTGAAACTAGCCACGGTTCATATATAATGTAAAACGTGCTCTAGTTTCCCAGGTATGCCCACAATTTAAACCGCGGCTAATTTTATGCATGGTTTTACTATATTTAGTACTGCCACGCTTTCTATTTGTGCCATATAATAGTGTTCTACTTGCAATGGCTTAAAAAGTTTATTTTAGATCAAATTAAAATCTAACTATACAAGCAACATTATGCCACAAATCCAAAATATATTGACTAAAAAACATGTTAGTGTGTGCGACATTTTCTTATAAGTCACCAAACTATTACATCAAGTATTGCGCTACCGACTAATAAGTTGCCAAAATATATAAGTCTACATCAAATGCGCTACCGACTAATAAGTCGCCAAAATATAGTCATCCCAAATTAAAAACAAAGGTTCTTAATAGTCATCCCATAAAACATGTACAACTAGCTAGTATATCTTAAACTCATGCATCATAATATTCATCTTCGTCTTGATCATCACAACCTTCTTCTTGTTCTTCTTCCATATCTTGATCATCATCACAAGCTTCTTCATCACCATTCTGCAAGAAAAATGATATATAAATAAGCAATGATAAAATAAAACCAAACTATAACATTATAAAATCAATTCTATTATACATTTCAAACCAATTCAATTATACATTTCAAACCAATTCTATTATACATTTTAAACCAATTCTATTATACATTTCAAACCAATTCTATTATACATTTCAAACCAATTCTACAACATTTCAAACCAATTCTTAATAGAATCAATTCTATTATACAATCATAACATTTATAAAAACAGAACAGGAATATGAGTTACGGCGAGGCAGATTGCAGATAAAAACAAAATAGAACAGAACAGAAAATTAGAACATTATAAAAAGGCAGATTGCAGATAATTACGGCGAGGCAAAACAAGGAATTATGCTAAAAAAACAACATAAAATTATCACAACAACAACATAACAATTAAAACAGAATTGTACAAGGAAAAAACAGGAACAACACCATTTGTAGTTTACAATATACCTCTTCACAACGAGGAATATGAGTTGACGCCTACAAAATAGGATCAAGATGTTCAGTAGTACTAGTGGTAGTTCCCAACGCAGATGCCATCATATTAGAGATCTTCTCGTCACTCATATGCGGGTTTTCTTGCTTCATCGTGGTCTTAAAAAGTACCTTCATGCCATCCATCTCCCTCTTCATTCCAGCCACTTCATCACTATGCTGCTTTTTAATAACCGAAATTTCTTGATTTCTTTTAAACATGGTTGGTGTATTTGTTCTTCCATAGCAACGTACTCGACCAAATTTTTCTTTCCCAAACAATGACGTAGATGTCTCAGATTCGGTCGAGTTCTTAACAGAATCTTGAAGCTTATCCTAATTAAAAAATATTCACATTATAACCATAGAATATTACATACAGTTGGAACAAAATTCCTGATTTTCTACATACAGCACCATTTTCCTGATTTTCTACATACAACACCATTTTCCAGATTTTCTACCTAGTAGTTTCCAGATTTTTTACGGAGCAGTTTCCAGATTTTCTACCTAGCAGTTTCAGCCTACAAATATTGATAGGTTTGAAAACAATAAATTGTACTTACAATTGCAGTTTGTGTTTCATCATCCACTTTTTTTCCTTTTCGACTTTGTCGAGTCTCAATGAACATCTCTGCTTGACTAACTTCCTCTCCGTCTATTTTCTTTGCACGCTACATTGGTTGATATTAAACACATACAATTAGTAATCACTCAACCAATACATAATTATAAATTGACGAATGTATAAACACATTACCAGTTTTGCTCGAATCCTTGCAAAGTTTATTTGTCCCATACGATGCATATACTTTTGCTTAGCTTTGTTCACAACATTAACTTTGCTAATTTTCTACATTGAGGAACAGCAAATAGGCAACCAAATGTTAGACAATAACATATCAAATAGGCAACCAAAATTATAATCTATAAGTCGTAAAATTATCTTACTTGGATTTTGCCATTTTTCCAATAGGAAACCAATTGCTTGAAATGAGCTATAGGTACGGTCTGGGGACGATGTTTCAATCTTTCACTCATAGTAGTGTATTTTGAAAAGCAATTCTTTTTGATACATTTCTTGTAACGCCTCCAAGCATCATTTATCCAAGAGAAAACTGCTCTATGTCCATGCTCAGAGATAATGAATTTATCCTACAACAAAGAAGGGAATTAGATATATACAAGTAACAAATTAAGTAACAAAATGAGAAAATAACTCATTTTGATCATACAGTAACAAATTCCCATATACGGTCTTGGTTAACATTCTTCAAAGCTCTGAAGTTTGTATAAGTTAAGGGACACAAGTCTGAATTCCTCGCGACAGTGCCAAGGAAACCACTCAAATCTAACACGGTTTGATCATTGGGTCCAATAGGCTCTCCATCATCATCTAAGACAACCTCTTCACGATCCTCACTCTTTCTAGCATGGATTTTCAAACATTGTGTTGGTCCACACGTCTTTTTCTTATTTGTCCCTGTGTTAGATAAGCTATAAAAATGCGAAATCGAATTTGAATGCAACAATAATTAAAAACAATGCATGACACAAACAAGTTTTAATACCTTCAGTTTTTTCACTTTCAATTTCCTTATTTTGTTCCTCCTCAAGATCTTGACATTGATTTACTTCTTCAAGAGTTACCCCATTTTCATTGAGAAATAATTCAACTGAAGTCGATCTACACATTGAGATTCTTTTTGTCTTCTTTAGGGCACTGCCTTGCCCTGTCATTGAATTTCCATCATCTTGCACTGCCCGTTTTGTATTACTCTGCTTTGACCTTGAATCAGCGGTGTCAACCACCTGTTTCTCCTTAAGTTGATGGTTTGGACTTGAAGATGGCTTCCCTGCACTTGAAGATGGCTTGCTTGCATTTGAAAGTGGCTGCCTTGCATTTGAAAGTGGTTTCCTAGAAATTGAAAGTGGCTGCCTTTCACTTGAATTTGGTTGCGTTGCATTTGAGGGTGGCTTGCTTGCATTTGAGGGTGGCTTGCTTGCATTTAAATTTTGCTGCCTGGTCCTTGGAGATTCATAAACCTCAGCCCCGATTTTTATTGAAGGTTTCTGCTTGATACCTGCACAAGCAACTTCAGCCCCTGCATTTAAATGTTGCTGCCTAGTCCTTGGAGATTAATAAACTTCAGCCCCGAACTTTATTGATTATTAGTAATATAGGAGTCATCCATAGTATTTGGCAATAATATATTATGCTGGACATATAGGGTCAACGGGGGTACTACGTCCAAAAGAATTGAGTATAGCTTTAACGAGGATATTAATATCAATATTAATATTCAAAATATTAGCCCTGATTGTTGTGCAAAGGCATAAAACAACTTCAAGATCTACAAGACCAGCAATGAGGGGGCAGCAAGGCGGGGACTTAGGGCCAACTGCAACAGTTACCAAATCTGGAAGGAAAGCGAGACAAACAGTCAAAATAGGACAATTAGGCGGTGGTGAAACTTTCTCCTCATGACTAAAACTAAGGGCGGCGAAAAAGAGAATGCTAAGGGAGAGGATTAGAATAGTAAGGTTTGAAACTCCCTTTGAATTCATTTTAGAATCTAAAGTGTTTATATGCTTAACAAATTATGTATAAAACTTACTATTTTATGTTGTTGTTGAGGAATGAAGAGTTAGGGAATGCATTTATAGAAAATTTTCAAGAAACTTTATATTTTTTCTTTACGAATCATTGTACAAAAATAGTTAGGCTAAACTTAATTAATAGAAGATAAATTGTTAGGCAATATCTATTAAGCCTAATTAAATCTATAATTCTATCTTTGATTTGCCAACACAACCTAATGATGAATTTAAACTTTTTTTATATATAAAATATTTTCCTAGTATGGTTAATTAATCATTTCAAGAAGGAGAATTAATATATAATATAAAACTTTTCTAATTAATTTTAAATTCATTTTACAATTACCGAAATAAAAATACCAAATTTGTATTTAATCAAGAGAAAATCACAAACATGCCACAAACATTAAACTTTTAAGAGTCGACAATGTATTAGGAATTAAATGACGATAATTGTCAGCGTATTGAGTTTTTTTCTTCTTTTGGATTTAAATGATTTTGATCTCTAAAGTTTTATTAAGTTTAACTATTAATGAGTGAAGTTTTAGGCAATATCTAATCTACCTAATTATGTCTAGAAATATTTATTTTAATCTTGTATGCAAAATATAAGGATGAATTAATAATATTTCTAGTTTAGTGTATTTTTAAGTAATTTGGTTCGTTGATTAAATAATAGATAAAAGAAATTACTTATTGTTTACATTCAATATTTTAGTATAATATTAAAAGGAAGTTTGCATTTTTTATATTTAATATAATAAAAGATTAATGGTCACGCAAATTACATTCATCCAAATTAAGATTTAAAATTATTAGTTTGAATTTCCTGAACTTCCAATAGTTTATATATTTATTTTTTCATAAAAATATATTAGAATTTTTTTATAAATGAATTTTAAAAAAAATTTAGGAAAAGGTTGTAAGGGAAGTTGTTTTAGCATGGCTTTTCTACTTCGTTGTACGCAATCTTACTTATAAAATGTTGTTGTAAATTTGAAATAAAGAAAAACTTTCTTGAAAAAGATAGGTGATTCACCTACATAACGAATGTAAATAAATTAAAAAAAATGAAATTCATTTTAAATTTGTGTCAATAACTAAACATCTTTAAGAACTAGATTTCCTAATGTACTTGAAAGGTGTATTAACTTACATATCAATCAATATGAAATATTGGAACCCTCTCGACCCAAAAAAAAAGTTTTTTTTTCCGCTTAATTCTCTTGCAAAACACATATATCCCTCTTCTATTTGGAAATTCCTTTAGGATATCTCTCTCTCTCTCTCTCATTGGAATATTTATCTTCTTCGACAATATTCACCCCGTCGTGCCTAAGTTGCTTGTTACAACTTATTGTTCTACAAAATTATTAGGAAACATATATGAAACGTAAGAACGGTTTTCGGCGACACCATATTCATATTTGTATAATTATTCACATACTTCTTATTTTTTATAGTGTTTTATACCTCCTATTTCGTCATCAAGGTAGACAGTTCCCAATCCAAGGTTTTGCAAACTCGTAATTTAATTTATTATATCAAATCACAAATTTCATTACAAACTGTCTTTCTCGGAAAACCATCATCCATTCTCTTGCCACAGTCTCTATACTTAACATCGTTGTAGCTCCTCTTTATGACATATTCACTTTTAATCCTCACTTTAATTAAGAAACCATATCATAGACGTCCACGTCCTAAGTCCTTCAAGACAAGATAATAATTTCGGTTTGTTTCCACTTAAATTCCCTTTTTGAAAAACATAAAACCCCTACTTAATATAGGACTAATTTTTTAGAAACTTCTACTTGTCATTTCATATATTTCTTTTAGCTTCTCATAACATTTCCTTTTTCATTCGATTAGTAGTTCACTTTACTTTAGTATAGCAATTATGTGTGTTGGTTGAAACAATGAATTTTACTATATTACTAAATGAAATTTTTTGTTATTTCCAAACATACTAGATTAGTAGCTAGCATTTTTCATTGTGATGATTTTTACAAGATATCCCCATCTACCAACACCTTAAGATCCGAATACATCAGAATGCAAAGAATATTAATTATTTGTTTCTTTTGAAAATTTTCTTTGCAAACTCTTCTTTTAAAGATCATAACTAAATTATGCATGGTAATGTACTTCAACCACTTGTGTGCCGATTCAATATATGATCTTTAGAATAATTAATATGATTCTAAGAAACTGTTGGATGCAATTCAAATTATGAACTAAAAATTTACCAAGTTAGATATTTGTTCATTTGAGGGGAAAAAGTTCTTTATATTTGACACGAGATGCTATTCATAAATTCCTTTAAATGTATGAGTTGTCTTTTTTATTAAAGGCATACATATATCACTTTTCTAAATCAAAATCAATTATATTCTAAACCATTCAAACATAAAAAAGTATATACCACTAGAATAAATGTTGCCTCTTCTGAAAGGAAAACTGAACATAAATATATACCATTAATCAAGTAAGTAACTTTAGAAATAATTTTATTTGCGAACATTTAATCCAAACATACAACAAGGAAGGGAATTATAAGACTTAGAAGAAACTTCAATTTTATCCATATTATAACAAGTAAATGAGGACATCGATATATTTATATATAGATATATGGACGAACTTTATTGATTATTAGTAATATAGGAGTCATCCATAGTATTTGGCAATAATATATTATGCTGGACATATAGGGTCAACGGGGGTACTACGTCCACAAGAATTGAGTATAGCTTTAACGAGGATATTAATATCAATATTAATATTCAAAATATTAGCCCTGATTGTTGTGCAAAGGCATAAAACAACATCAAGATCTACAAGACCAGCAATGAGGGGGCAGCAAGGCGGGGACTTAGGGCCAACTGCAACAGTTACCAAATCTGGAAGCAAAGCGAGACAAACAGTCAAATTAGGACAATTAGGCGGTGGTGAAACTTTCTCCTTATGACTAGAACTAAGGGTGGCGAAAAAGAGAATGCTAAGGGAGAGGATTAGAATAGTAAGGTTTGAAACTCCCTTTGAATTCATTTTAGAATCTAAAGTGTTTATATGCTTAACAAATTATGTGTAAAACTTACTATTTTATGTTGTTGTTGAGGAATGAAGAGTTAGGGATTGCATTTATAGAAAATTTTCAAGAAACTTTATATTTTTTCTTTACGATTCACTGTACAAAAATAGTTAGGCTAAACTTAATTAATAGAAGATAAATTGTTAGGCAATATCTATTAAGCCTAATTAAGTCTATAATTCTCTCTTTGAATTGCAAACACAACCTAATAATGACTTTAAATTTTTTTTATATATAAAATATTTGCCTAGTATGGTTAATTAATCATTTCAAGAAGGAGAATTAATATATGATATAAAACTTTTCTAATTAATTTTAAATTCATTTTACAATTACCGAAATAAAAATACCAAATTTGTATTTAATCAAGAGAAAATCACAAACATGCCACAAAAATTAAAATTTTAAGAGTCGACAATGTATTAGGAATTAAATGACGATAATTGTCAACGTATTGAGTTTCTTTTTCTTTTGGATTTAAATGATTTTGATCTCTAAAGTTTTATTAAGTTTAACTATTAATGAGTGAAGTGTTAAGCAATATCTAATCTACCTAATTATGTCTAGAAATATTTATTTTAATCTTGTATGCAAAAGATAAGGATGGATTAATAATATTTCTAGTTTAGTGTATTTTTAAGTAATTTGGTTCGTTGACTAAATAATAGATAAAAGAAATTAATTATTGTTTACATTCAATATTTTATTATAATATTAACAGGAAGTTTGCATTTTTTATATTTAATATAATAAAAGATTATGGTCACGCAAATTACATTCATCCAAATTAAGATTTAAAATTATTAGTTTGAATTTCCTGAACTTCCAATAGTTTATATATTTATTTTTTCATAAAAATATATTAGAATTTTTTTATAAATGAATTTAAAAAAAAATTAGGAAAAGGTTGTAAGGGAAGTTGTTTTAGCATGGCTTACTTATAAAATGTTGTTGTAAATTTGAAATAAAGAAAAACTTTCTTGAAAAAGATAGGTGATTCACCGACATAACGAATGTAAATAAATTTAAAAAATTAAAATATATTTTAAATTTGTGTCAATAACTAAACATCTTTAAGAACTAGATTTCCTAATGTACTTGAAAGGTGTATTAACTTACATATCAATCAATATGAAATATTGGAACCCTCTCGACCTAAAAATAAAGTTTTTTTTCCGCTTAATTCTCTTGCAAAACACATATATCCCTCTTCTATTTGGCAATTCCTTTATGATATCTCTCTCTCTCTCTCTCTCTCTCTCTCTCTCTCTCTCTCTCTCTCTCTCTCTCTCTCTCATTGGAATATTTATCTTCTACAATAATGTTCACCCCGTCGTGCCTAAGTTGCTTGTTACAACTTATTGTTCTACAAAATTATTAGGAAACATATATGAAACGTAAGAATGGTTTTCGGCGACACCATATTCATATTTGTATAATTATTCACATACTTCTTATTTTTCATAGTGTTTTATACCTCCTATTTCGTCATCAAGGTAGAAAGTTCCCAATCCAAGATTTTGCAAACTCGTAATTTAATTTATTATATCAAATCACAAATTTCATTACAAACTGTTTTTCTCGGAAAACCATCATCCATTCTCTTGCCACAGTCTCTATACTTAGCATCGTTGTAGCTCCTCTTTATGACATAGTCACTTTTAATCCTCACTTTAATTAAGAAACCATATCATAGACGTCCTCTTCCTAAGTCCTTAAGACAAGATATTAATTTCGGTTTGTTTCCACTTAAATTCCCTTTTTGAAAAACATAAAACCCCTGCTTAATATAGGACTAATTTTTTAGAAACTTCTACTTGTCATTTCATATATTCCTTTTAGCTTCTCATAACATTTCCTTTTTCATTCGATTAGTAGTTCACTTTACTTTAGTATAGCAATTATGTGTGTTGGTTGAAACAATGAATTTTACTATATTACTAAATGAAATTTTTCGTTATTTCCAAACATACTAGATTAGTAGCTAGCATGTGTTCATTGTGATGATTTTTATAAGATATCCACATCAACCACCACCTTAAGATCCGAATACATCAGCATGCAAAAAATATTAATTATTTGTTTCTTTTAAAGATCATAACTAAATTATGCATGGTAATGTACTTCAACCACCTGTGTGCCGATTCAATATATGATCTTTAGAATAATTAATATGATTCTAAGAAACTGTTGGATGCAATTCAAATTATGTACTAAAAATTTATACCAAGTTAGATATTTGTTCATTTGAGGGGAAAAAAGTTCTTTATATTTGACACGAGATGCTATTCATAAGTTCCTTTAAATGTATGAGTTGTCTTTTTTATTAAAGGCATACATATATCACTTTTCTAAATCAAAATCAATTATATTCTAAACCATTCAAACATAAAAAAGTATATACCACTAGAATAAATTTTGCCTCTCCTGAAAGGAAAACTGAACATAAATATATACCATTAATCAAGTAAGTAACTTTAGAAATAATTTTATTTCCGAACATTTAATACAAACATACAACAAGGAAGGGAATTATAAGACTTAGAAGAAACTTCAATTTTTTCCATATTATAACAAGTAAATGAGGACATCGATATATTTATATATAGATATATGTGTGGTGTCATTTTTTTACCTCCCCGTTTCACTTGGGAGGACGGCACACTAGACCCTTCACGCGAAATTTGGAAGGAGAATGCGCCCGGGGCGGGATGAATTTTGTTTCAGTTCTTCCTACGATATCACACGAACTTTTTAATTATCCTAACGAGTAGGAGAGGGGAAAAAGATCTCAAATTAACCCTAGGAGTTTGCTAAGTGTGGGGATTCCCCTAGACTAGAAATTCTGGAGTCCGGGAGGTCGGTTATACATAGGGAAGAGTTTAAGCACCCTATATATCCGTAGTACTCTACGGGAACCTTCTCTGTGTCAATGTGTTTGTGTTTGTTGCTGAATGATTGGGAAAGTTTCTCCTTTGTGTTAGGAGAAGGAATTGAATTGATTTGAAAAGAAGACAGACAGACTGACTATTTTTGGTATTTTATTAGCTCGCTGAGATTCCTTGTGAACCTCATGCCTACATATCCCTAATGGAAGTCAGAGCTTTTTGTAGTTTGGAGAACTAATTAGGGAAATTAATGATTTTTGGTGCCTTGCTTGAAGCTCAAGGTTGAAGCTTGAATTAAATCTCTGTTTACAGTAAAGAGACATGAAATCATCTTTACAAGGAGGTATTTCTACTATTCCACCACAAACATTTTTAAAGTGACAGAAAAGCTAAAATGATGTTTCATTAAGAGAGGGAGCCTACTTGGTTGATCAAGTATGACAGCCAACGTGCCTCTTGAATGAAAGATTCTCAACCAAATTAGGGAAAGTTGTACAAGTCTGGGTTGTGTGCCAGATCATGTCTTTCATGAGTCCTAAATGGGAGAATGTCTGAAATGATTGTTTGTTTGAAATGATTGTTTGTTTGAAATGATTGTTTGTTTGTGGTGAGATAGGAGAAATACCTATCTATGAACATGAGCTATGTCTATCTATTGTTTGAAAGATTTGATTTTGAGCTGGCTTGAATGAGGCCCAAGCTTGAGGCTTTTGATTAATTTTATTATTTTATTGACCCTGAGAGATAACTCTACTGGGGATTGACTTAAATTAAGAAGTTTTTGTGTTCTGTACAAAGCCCAGAATTGAGGCTGACACTAGTTAGAGAGTGTTTATTAGATGGATTTTATTTGGTGTTCTGTACAAAGCCCAGAATTGAGGCTGACTCTTTATTGGGGAATATATCTTTTTACTGACTGAGATTGGAGGCTGACCCTTTCTAGGGGTATATATCTTTTTACTGACTGAGATTGGAGGCTGACCCTTTCCAAGGGTATATATCTTTTTACTGACTGAGATTGGAGGCTGACCCTTCCCAGGGGAAGTTGTTATTTGATGCCTTGTATGAGGCCCAAGGTTCAGGCTGACTCTTGCTAAGGATAAGCAAATATGGATCCTAGACTCTGCTAAGGAAGATTGATGAAGATAAGGGTGATAGAGACTGTCCATGTCTCTCATTCCAAAAGGTATGCTCAATATGAGATTGAGATAATGTTGGCTTGTTTAAAGTCTGGTTTGAAGAATGGAAGAAACTCACCAGGGTAGGTTGAAAGGTGACTAAAGACCTGTTCTTATGTTTATAAGAAACCTGGTGGGTCCTTGTATACAAGCTTAAGAGGAAGCTGGAAATGCTTTTAAGAAGCCTGTGGATCCTTGTACAAAGCCCAAGAGGAGGCTAATCGAGGGTCCTTGTTATAGCACAAGAGAAAGCTATGTGGTTTTGAACTTATTTTGGCTCTAAGCAAATGGGTAAGAGGTTTCACTGGGAATAATTCCTCTTGGGTGGATGTGTCCTATTTTGGGTTCTAAGGCTTTTTCAAGATGTTTCACCGGGAATAATTCATCTTGGGGGTTTGAACTACAGATATCTAATTAGGAAAGAGCATTCACCGGGAAGACATTTTCAATCCTAGGCCATAGTCCTATAATATATATATAGTTTAACTGTCCTAAGGTTTGCACTCAGACGTAGTTCTAAACAATATATATAAACAGTTCTATATTTGACAGTAATTTAAATAAAGACTGTAAATTGAAAGCTTGTAAAGCCTAACCTGGATGGAGTGGAGGCCTTTGAAGAAGTATGTACAAAGCCTTACCAGCAGTTGATTGATAACAGTTGAATATTTATGATAAACAGTTAAAGGGTTTTGAAAACAGAAGAAGTGAAGATGGACAAAGGTCACATAGGTATCTGAAGATTTTTACCGGGAATAATGCCCTTCAAATACCAGAAGAATGTTTTGAAAACAGAAAGAAGATTTTGTAAATACAGTTTTGAAAACAAACTAAGAAAAGAAAAAGGTGTTGGGTCTTACACTCTAATAGAGGCCCATTGAAAATGATTTACTGTTTATGAAAAACAGTTGAAGAGAAATGATTTGAAATGATTACTGTTATGAAAATAGTTGAAAATGAAATACAAGGTTTTGTTGTCTGAAAAACCTGGATCGTCTCTTTGATCGGAGATTTAAAATAGTTTTGAAAATTAACAAAAGTCAACTTAATTAGGGTAAAGACAAAGTCTATACCTTATTAAGGCCTAAGTAATTAGGGTTTTATCACAAAATTCACTCATACAATGATTAAGTAAAAACAAATGAAAATATATATATTTGAAGTATTAATAAAACACTTAAAATACACTATTTTGAACCTAACAAAAATACAAGAAATAAATAATATTTTTGTGATTTTTTTGATTATTCATAAAATAGGCATATTAATTAACAAGTGTATGAAAAATGAAGTTAAAATGGATTAATTTGATATGTGAATCAAATGGTTTAAGTTATGAAGAAATTAGAGAAGAAAAGTGGTAAAAAAATGATTTTGGTCCTAGCAAGGCTCGAACCCACGCCCTTGGTAACCAACATACAAAACCTGGCCAACTGAGCTACGCGCTCAGTTTGTAAAACACACGCAAGGAATTGATTATATTTTAAAAATACCCAGGAGATTCAAATTTGCGCGCCACCATAGTCATCTTCTTCCTTGAGCTCGTGAGAATTCAAATTTCTAACTCTCTGGTTTCTTAACCAAATGGTATGATGTAAACATCAATTTTGCTCGTTTTTGGACGAGGAACATGGTCATGGGTTCAGAATTAATTTATTCCAAGTGTAACTAACGAATTTCAGTATGAACACGAAGAACACATAAACCCAAATTTTAAAATTAAATGATGCATAAGATGAATAAATGAATGATGATAGAGGGTTTTCAATCCTCTGATGATGATGAACAAACTGGTATCGAGATATACAAGAAAGAGTACTTGAATAATTAAGTTGGAGTTTGAAAAAATACCTCTGAAAATGGAGGTCGTGAGCTTGATGGAAAACACCTGGGCTTGTATGAACGATCCTAAAAGCTTCCTTGGGACTCAGTGATGCTAACTGAATACTTATTGTGACTTGAATACCTCAGAATTGTTCTACCCGACCCCTTCGATTTGAGCTTCAAGTGAACATGGAGGTTGATGAATCTGCAGTTACAGATGAGCTGCGACCATCTGAATAGCTTCACCACACCCTAAGGAACGTGTTTGGATGCTTGGATTTGCTTGACACCTTCTGAATTGCTTTATGGACCTCCAACTGCACGGGCTCCAAAATGAAAGTAACAATGGTGTTCCTCCACTTACAGAAGTGATCCAGGTGCTTGGATCACCTCAAATGAACCCCCTTGAGATGTTAGTATGCTTACTTTCCAAAGAAGAGCTCTGGTTTGAAGAAATCGATTCTTCTTGCCAAAGAACTTTGAAAAACCATAAGCATGAGAGAGAGAGGGAGAAAGCAAGGAATATAGTTGCTTTGGTGTGATTAATATGAAGGAGAGCACTTATATTTATAGGCAAATGGTTCTGTACAGATTGAGGAAGTGAGCTTGCTTAATGAGGGAGTTTTGGTTTCTTGGCCATGAAGGAATTCAAGGAATATCCAAAATGCAATGATGGCCAAAACGAGTTTAGCTCCCTATCCATTGATTCCATCTGATCTTAGGGAACATTTCTGATGCCAATTGAGCTCTAATTGGCTTAGAAGAAGATTCCAATTGGTGAATCATCATTTGCCATAAATTCACAAAAGTAATGATTACAAAATCACATGTTCTTGTTTTGGGAATCTTCTTCAATCCTTATGACATGGTGAAAATGAATGCATGGTATGTTTGCAAATGTGTTATGGGTCGTGTAGCATCCATTAGTGAGGCCATATGCACAAAATTGCAAAGTTTCAAAATGATACATGACCTATAATTTTCCTTCATGAGGCCAACTTTGAACAAGCATAACTCTTAGCTCAAAATGAATTTGGAGGAGGTTGAGCACAATTTGGAAAGCCCTAAACATCTACTTAAATTCATTAGTTTGGGCTTTCTTCAGAATCCTTTGGGAAAATTGTGAAAATTGAGCCCAAAGTTGGAAGAAAACTAGGTTAAAAACACTTAGAAAAATTTCTAAGTTTTTATAACCTAAAGCTTCCAAAACCTAAATCTCTTAAATGATTGATCTTTTGAAAAAAGTTGCTATGTAAGATGTTGTTTTATTTTGCAAGATCTACAACTTTCATGTTGGAAGTTTTTTGAGTTGTGTAAGTGAAATTTTGAGTTCCCATAATGCCCTCAAAAACCCTAATTCCCGACTTTTTGATCCTTAATGATTTTTCTTGATTTTCTTTGGTCAAATGACTTTAATGATCATATGTTGATGATATTGATCCCTAAGAGTCATGTTTTGACCAATAATCTCAAAAGTCAAAGGTGACCTTATACAGTTGACTTTTTCAGATGAAGTGAAAATTTGGACTTTTGTGTGGAATCAAGATCTCCTCTTCAAATGGATGATATGAATGGATTATGTTGAGGTAATAGGAGTTCTTGAACCATGTTTTGAGTTTTGGACCCATGTCCTGATTAAAAGTCAACTGCCCAGGTGAATTAGGTCAAAAACCCTAATTGTCGACCAGATGAAATTGATGACTGTGGATCTTGAATTGAAGTGTAATACCCAATGGATCTTGTTATATGGATCATTTGAAGATGATTGAAGCCTTTGATAGGTATCCTGGAACTTTTTAGGGTTTCCCAAATGTGATCCTTGATTATAGTTCCTGATAGGCTCAAAACCCTAGTCTGGTGACCTGAGCAAACCTGAGCTCAGATGACTGGGTGTCTAATCAATCATAGGTGAATAAAAATGAAGCTTTTGAGTCCTATGATTGTATCAGAGACTAATCCTTCTATTGATTGATCCTTTGCCTGAGTTCTTTTGTTTCTGAACATCCTCGATTGAGCACCAGATGAACAAGTGACTGTTCTGAGTATCTGTTTTGATCTGATGAAAAGCCTGAAGATATGTAATCTCAGGGGGGGTCAAAATTAGGGTATGACAGATTCCCCTATTTAATTTTCTTTCATCCGGAGGGAGAGAGATTGATATCTCGATCTCTCTTGTGTGAAAGAGACTTAAATACCAAAGAATGCCCGAATTTTGGGCGTTCCTGAGATGTTGTAGTGATGATAAAATCCTTGCGTGACTTGATCCCGTTGTCGCACTTGGCGGGGGATGAGGAGACAAACTCCTGTAGAAACACGTTATGTGGATTCTGGTGAATGGATGACACTGTAGAATGCGCAATCCATCTTCTTTAATTAAGTGTTGATACTTAGAAAAAGGTAAGCAACCTCCCCTCGTTTCAGAAGTCTGATCGCGAAACTGGTCTCAGTTATGATGATGATAAACAACCTCCCCTTGTTTCGGATGTCTGTATCTCGAAACTAGTCTCAGTTGTGATAACCTCCCCTCGATCCGGATGTCTAATCGCAGAACTTGTAACACCCGAGGCCGAAGAAGGCGAGGGGTGGTTGCACCGCATGGAACACCTGGGGCCAATTGGGGCTAGGGTGGTTGCCACATCGGAATGAGAGGTATCCTAAAGCCGTGCAGGTATGGGACTGCATGGTTGAAGGAAAGCTTATAAGGATTGATAGGTACTACCTATACCAACAAGATGCATCTTCTTTTCGGTAGCTCATTCCATAGGAACTCCACAGTTAAGCGTGCTTGACTTGGAGTAGTATTGGGATGGGTGACCTTCTGGGAAGTTTCCTGGAATGCGTGCGAGTGAGGTCAAAGCATGCTGAAAAGACCCGTGTTGGTTTGTGGGGTCAGTCAATCATCCTGAAATCAGTCTGGGGCGTTACAAATGGTATCAGAGCCAGACCTCTCCCAGTATGATGTGGTTCGAGGACGAACCATGCGGAAGCTGGTGGGCATGTAACACCCGAGGCCGAAGAAGGCGAGGGGTGGTTGCACCGCATGGAACACCTGGGGCCAATTGGGGCTAGGGTGGTCGCCACATCGGAATGAGAGGTATCCTAAAGCCGTGCAGGTATGGGACTGCATGGTTGAAGGAAAGCTTATAAGGATTGATAGGTACTACCTATACCAACAAGATGCATCTTCTTTTCGGTAGCTCATTCCATAAGAACTCCACAGTTAAGCGTGCTTGACTTGGAGTAGTATTGGGATGGGTGACCTTCTGGGAAGTTTCCTGGAATGCGTGCGAGTGAGGTCAAAGCATGCTGAAAAGACCCGTGTTGGTTTGTGGGGTCAGTCAATCATCCTGAAAGCAGTCTGGGGCGTTACAGAACTGGTCTCAGTTATAATGATGATAAACAACCTCCCCTCGTTTCAGATGTCCGTATCTCGAAACTGGTCTCAGTTGTGATAACCTCCCCTCGATCCGGATATCTAATCGTGGAACTGGTCTCAGTTATAATGATGATAAACAACCTCCCCTCGTTTCGGATGTCTGTATCTCAAAACTGGTCTCAGTTGTGATAACCTCCCCTCGATCCGGATATCTAATCGCGGAACTGGTCTCAGTTATAATTTGGACAATATCTCAGATAAAGAGAAAATTCCCAAAGGTTTGTTTCCTCACCAAACTTCTAGGGGATAAAAAATTGCTTTCTGGGATGGCAACTGTCGTTCATCGTCTTGTGCTGAGGAATCTGAACTATCTTCCCGACGAATACTATCATTCATTGACTCTGCCGGGGATTTATCCAACTGTTTTCCAGGAGGAAAAACAAACTGCCACTTGTCAATTCTACTGGGGAATCTGAACTACTTGGAGAAGAAACACCGCTTGCCGACTCTGTGAGGAATTCAAATGCGGAACATACCATTTTATTTGAAAAGATCGTCGAGTGTCACTCTGCGGGAGAATCTCAGCTGGGGAATTCCAAAAGTGAACAAACTATCTCTTTGAGGGAGATTACCATTTGTTGACCTACTAGGGATTCCTCAAAGTAAACAAACTATCTTCCTTTGGAAGACCATCATTTGTTAACCTCATGGGAAATTTGGGCGTATGAACCTTCTTTCTTAAGAAGGAAACCCTTCCACGACTTTGCAAGGGAAGCTTGAGTACGTGCCTAAGTGACTCGGGCACTAGCATGATCAAAGCCTAACTAGACTATGCTAACTACGCAATTATGATGTAAGAAGTACGCATGAATATTATGATGATTATAAAATGTAAAGTGAATGTGAATAGAATTGTCGCGGATGTGAAATCCTATAATACGACTTGAATCTTGTGATGATCAGAAGATGTATTCTTCTTGCAGTTTGAACTCTGTTGGGGATAACTGGTTATCAGTTGCCCGCTGTTTGAAGTGAGTGATATGATTTGAATTGAAGATCCGTCATCGGGAGATGTTCGCAAAGCGACCTCATGGGGAAATCTTGGTTCCCGGAGTCTCAACCGTTCTCGGAGCAACTGTTTGCATTCTTCCTATTGTTTGTAAACCTCAGAAAGAAATTTCACCTTTATTTTTGCGAGTAAATTCATTTTATTTTATGAAAACATTTTGTTTCAAGAAAATGACTGTTTAAACTTAAAACGCATTTTAAGAAACTGAAAAAGTCTTGATTTGCAAAGAAAAGGCACAAGGCTCAAACTATTATTTATGAAATGGTAACCAGCCAAATGCTTGATTCCATGGAGTATTTACAAAGTTGGAAATTGGTAATTTTCGGGAAAAGGGCTACGATGAAACGTGACGACCGTTATCTTTCCCTTCCACTCCGAATTGCGCTGTATTCGTGCTTCGTAGAAGATGACCTACCGATGATGAATACTGCGCTATGGATTTTTGAATGATCAAGTTGGTCCTGAACACAGTTACTTGCCATATATCCCTAACTTTTGCGTAAACTACCCCTTTCGGGTTTTAAGTCTACCGGGATTGATTATTTATTTTTTTATGTCTCTTAGTTTTGCCTGAATCGCCCTTTCGGGTTTTCGATTCACCGAGACGCTTTTTTTTGCCTAAGCCGCTCTTTGCGAGTTTTCAACTTAGCGAGTTGTTCTTTTAATTACTTAGGTGAAGTATTTCTTGACTGTGTCGACATTCACAGGACGGGTGAATTCTTCTCCATCCATAGTCGTGAGTATTAAGGCTCCTCCTGAGAAAGCTCTCTTGACCACGTATGGGCCGTCATAATTGGGAGTCCACTTGCCTCTCGAATCTGTGAGAAAATATTGAATTTTTTTGAGTACAAGGTTGCCTTCTTTGATTGTGCGAGGTCGAACCTTTTTGTCGAAAGCTTTCTTCATTCTTTGTTGATATAGCTGTCCGTGGCACAAAGCTGTCATGCACTTTTCTTCGATTAAGTTCAATTCATCGAATCTGCTTTGACACCACTCGGCTTCTGTTAATTTTGCCTCCATCAAGACTCTCATTGATGGGATTTCAACCTCTATGGGTAGGACTGCTTCCATGCCATATACAAGGGAGAAAGGAGTTGCTTCAGTCGAAGTACGTACAGATGTACGGTAACCATGAAGAGCAAACGGGAGCATTTCATGCCAATCGTTGTAAGTGATGACCATCTTCTGAATGATTTTCTTGATGTTTTTGTTAGCTGCTTCTACAGCTCCATTCATCTTTGGTCTGTAAGGAGACGAGTTGTGATGTTCAATCTTGAATTCTTCACAAAGCTCCTTCATCATTTTGTTGTTCAAATTTGACCCATTGTCAGTGATTATCTTTCTAGGAATGCCGTAGCGACAGATGATGTGATTCTTGATAAACCTGACGACAACTTGTCTTGTAACGTTTGCATACGAAGCTGCTTCGACCCACTTGGTGAAATAGTCAATGGCTACCAAGATGAAGCGATGTCCGTTGGACGCTTTTGGCTCGATCATTCCAATCATGTCGATTCCCCACATGGAGAAAGGCCAAGGGAAAGAGAGTATGTTGAGAAGAGATGGTGGCACATGAATTCTATCGGCGTAGATTTGACATTTGTGACACCTCTTTGCATACTGGTAGCAATCTGACTCCATCGTCAGCCAATAATAACCTGCTCTCAGTATTTTCCTTGTCATGGTGTGTCCATTGGTGTGAGTACCAAAGGAACCTTCATGTATTTCTCTCATGAGTATTTCTGCTTCTTTCTTGTCAACGCATCTGAGCAGGACCATGTCGAAATTTCTCTTGTACAGAACATCTTCATTCAGGAAGAATCTGCCAGCTAACTTTCTCAAAGTCTTCCTATCTTTCTTTGACGTCCCAAGAGGGTACTCTTGTCTTTGAATAAAGTTTTTGATGTCGTGATACCACGGTTTGTCGTCGATGGTTGCTTCTACCGTGAAAACATGAGCAGGCCTATCCAGGCGCATGACATCGATCCGAGGAATGTCATTCCAATGATTTATCCTAATCATGGAAGAGAGTGTGGCTAATGCATCAGCCAAGTTATTTTCTTCACGAGGAATGTGATGAAAATCTACCCCGTCGAAGAATGGTAATAATCTTCTCGCGTAGTCTTTGTAAGGGATTAGCCATGGTTGGCGTGTTTCCCATTCTCCTTTGATTTGATTGATGACCAAAGCAGAATCTCCGTATACATCCAAGTGTTAGATTCTTAGATCTATGGCTTCTTCGAGACCCATGATGCAAGCTTCATATTCGGCCTCATTGTTTGTGCATTTGAAAGTTAATCTGGAGGTAAATGGAATATGGGTACCTCGAGGGGTAACAATGATTGCCCCAATTCCTCGTCCATAAGCATTGACAGCTCCGTTAAATATCAAGCCCCATTGGGATCCTATCTTAGGTCCTTCGTCTGGTAGTGGCTTGTCGTAATCTTTCATATTGAGGTACATGACGTCCTCGTCCAGAAAGTCAAAATTGGTTGATTCATGACCATTGAGTGGATGGTGAGCCAGGTGCTCAGCTAGGATGCTTCCTTTCACAGCTTTTTGTGGGTGATACTCAATATCGTATTCTGATAACAACATCTGCCAACGGGCAATTCTCCCGGTTAAGGCAGGCTTCTCAAAGATGTACTTGATTGGATCCATATAGGAGATCAAACAAGTGGTATGTCGAATCATGTACTGGCGGAGACGCTTGGCAGCCCAGGCCAAAGCACAACAGGTCTTTTCGAGCATGGAGTAGCGGGATTCATAGTCAGTGAATTTATTGCTTAGGTAGTAGATGGCATGCTCTTTTCTTTTTGTCTCGTCTTGCTGTCCAAGAACACAACCCATGGAATCTTCTAAGACGGTTAAGTACATTATCAAAGGTCTTCCTTCCACTGGAGGAGACAGGATGGGTGGTTCGAGTAGATATTCCTTAATGCTGTCGAACGCTTTTTGACAATCGTCTGTCCAGACGCAACTTTGATTTTTCCGTAGAAGTTTGAAAATTGGAGCACAAGTTGTAGTCATGAGATATATGAATCTCGAAATGCAATTTAGACGTCCAAGAAATCCTCTAACTTGTTTCTCGGTTCTGGGTGAAGGCATTTCTTGAATTGCCTTGACTTTGTCTGGATCCACTTCAATTCCTCGTTTGCTGACGATGAAACCAAGGAGTTTTCCTGAGTAGACACCAAAGGTACACTTGTTGGGATTCAGGCGAAGCTGAAACTTCCGTAAGCGTTGAAATAACTTTGTCAGATTCTGTATGTGATCTTCCTCATTTTCTGATTTGGCAATCATGTCATCCACATAGACTTCCACTTCCTTATGCATCATGTCATGGAAAAGTGTAGTCATGGCTCTTTGATAAGTTGCCCCTGCGTTCTTTAGTCCAAAAGGCATAACGCGGTTGCAGAACTTGTCCCAGGGGGTGATGAAAGTTGTTTTCTCCATGTCTTTAGGTGCCATCTTGATTTGGTTGTATCCCGAAAATCCGTCCATGAATGAGAAAACTTTGGATTTTGCTGTACTGTCCACCAACATATCAATATGTGGTCAAGGAAAATCATCCTTAGGGCTAACTTTGTTCAAATCTCTGTAGTCGACGCACATGCGGACTTTTCCGTCTTTCTTAGGAATGGGAACAATGTTAGCTAACCACTGAGGGTATTCTGAAGTGACGAGGAAACCAGCGTTGATTTGCTTTTGAACTTCCTCTTTGATTTTCATAGCCATCTCCGGATGAGTTCTTCTCAATTTTTTGCTTGACCGGAGGGCACTCTACTTTTAATGGTAAGTGATGCTCCACTATACTGGTATCCAACCCTGGCATATCTTGATAAGACCAAGCGAAGACATCTGAAAATTCTTTGAGTAGCTGTATCAAACTCTCTCTAATATCTGAACTGAGCGAAGCTCCAATCTTAACCTCTTTTCTGTTTCCATCGGAACCAAGGTTAATGATCTCTAGAGGCTCATTGTATAGCTGAATGGCTTATTCCCTTTGTTGAAGTAACTGGGAAATTTCCTTTGATATTTCTTCGTCTTCTTCTTCCTCTGCCTCGAATACAAGAAACCCAAAGCTTGGAGAAGTCATACGGTCGTACGTTTCAACGGGGTGTTTTATGATTAATCTGCATATGTGTGATGATTTTTATTTAGACAACGAGGGAAGACTCGGTGTATGCAATTAATGGAATATTTTGATGTTTTTTTAAGGGTGTTTTTTAGGATTACCAATTTCCGAAAAAAGAAAAGGAAAAACTAACGAAGGAACAAAATGACATTTTTATTTATCAACAGTCATTTCTTGAAACAAAGACCCTATAAAACAAAACTCTATTGCTTTGGGCGAAGCAAAGAGGGACATTTTCCTAAGAAATAGTAAAATGCAAAGCCCTATGAAACATCTCTTCACCCTGGGCTATGGTGAGAGGACAAAATAAACGGTGAAAGTTCCTACTTAGGAGTGCGAACAACAGTCGAAACTTCAACAGCCGTCCAATAGTGGCGAACCCCATTGTGCACTAAGTAATCTGGAACCTTAGGCTTGAGTTGGCCTGTGGTAGGTCTTGATTTACCAACCACTTTCTTTGCAACACTCAAACGATCTTCTTCTACTTCAGCAGACTGAGCGGTGTGAGCATACCCATTTCTAAGTGGAGTATGTTGGTTTTTCTTTTGAGGAAATTTCCAATCTTCTGAATGGAGAGACTCGTTGTCGGAGACACTTTCGAGATCATCCTCTTCTGTATTTTGGTCTTGCTCTTCTCCCAAGATGGCATTGACTAGGTATGTATACTCTAAATCCGCAGCCTCGGAAGGTGACTTGGGGATATAATCCTCAATGATGACTTCACCAGTCGATGATGATGAATAGCAAGGGTTATATATCTCTTTTGGCTGAGTGAGGTACTCAAAATCAATGTTCCATCCAGTTTGAACAATGTCTTCAAGAGATATTTTTGAACTTTCAGGAGCGGAGTATTTCACCATGTAGTCGAATTTTCCGCTTGGTTCTCCTAATGTATCCTAAGTTTCTTCGGGGATAGGAGGAACTTCTTCTGATGAACCATGAATTCTGGTGGTGAAGCTATTTGTAACTTCGTCACTGCTTGATTGAGTCTTACTTTCAGATCCTTTAGTCGGATAACAGCAAGGTGAATCAGACTCTGATAGGGATATGTATCCTGCTTTGTTAAGATAGGATAGCCATTCCTCTTCATCGGTGTTTTCCGTACCGATGGTATTGACTGCTTGTTGAACAGGTTGAAGAAAACCTCCGCTGTGGAAAGTTTCTTGAATTGGAAGAACTACCTCAATTCCTGGAATAGCCTTTGATGATGTTGAAAAGAATCCAACTCCTGTTCTGTTCTTGTTGTTGGTAGGAATATTAATGTGCCCTCAACCACTGGTAGTGCCATCCTTTACAACTTGGATTGCATCTTTGTAAGAAGAAATAGACGCTGCTTTCTCCTTTCCTTTTTCCTTATCCAAGGAAAGTGCTTGGAACTTAGTCCCAACAACTTCTTTTGGTTCTATGTCGGAGAATGATGACAGGTTGCTGACGATCAGAGCTCGTTCTCCACATACGGTTACTAATTTTTCATTTCTTATGAACTTCAGTTTCTGATGAAGTGTTGAAGTAATTGCCCCAGCCTCATGAATCCATGGGCGACCTAGCAAACAACTGTATTGTGCCGGGATATCCATAACTTGGAAAGTGATTTTGAACGTCTGAGGTCCAATAATTATGGGAAGATCTACTTCTCCAAAATCTGACTTTCTTGATCCATCGAATGCCTTGACGATGACGTGACTGTCCCTTAGCGGGTAATCTTTGAAAGATAGTCTTGACAATGTTGATTTGGGCATGACGTTGAGAGAGGATCCATTGTCTATTAGGACTCATGTGAGTACGTCACCCATGCAGCCAATTGAGATGTGAAGTGGCAGATTATGGTCCACTCCTTCTTCAGAAAGATCTTCATCACAGAAACTTAGGTTAGTTCCTACGGAGATGTTGGCAATGATATTGTTGAATTGGCTTACTGTAACGCTAGGTTCTACGAAAGCCTGTTCCAAAACTTCCTGTAGAGCTTCCCTATGAGCTTCAGAACTCAATAGCAGGGAGAGAACAGATATCCTAGACAGAGTATGTATCAATTGATCTACAATGTTGTATTCACTCCTCTGGATTAATTTTAAGATCTCATCATTTTCTTTCGCTTGAACAGCATTGGTCGGATGATTGTCTTGCCTATGTGGTGCTTCTTCCGAAGGTTTCTCCACATTTTCTGTCGTTCTGTTGAAGACTCGTCCACTTCTGGTGACTCGACTAACGTCATCAATGTTGACAACAGATGGTAATGGTATTTCCTTACCATTTTCAAAGAATGTAGCATTGTACTTGTATGGTATAGCCTTGCTGGACTCATACGGTACAGGACCTGGTAAGTAGATGACTCATGGAGCAATTGCTGTCTTCCTGCTGTCCTACTTGACTTGCACTGCTTCATCTTGATTAATTTGAGGAGACACGGTAAAGAGTTCGTCATCTTCTCTGTTGACAAGAACTGAAATGGTATTGTCATCCATCAGTTTCTGAATGTCGTTGCGGACGCGCAAACATCCTCGTGAATTTCTTCGACAGATTCTGCATCTACTGTAAGGATGGAAATTCGTTCCAAAGTAGGCAAGTCCATTTAAAGTCTTATGGAACCTGACTACCGATCCTTCGAGATCTTCAACTTTGTAGATTTTGTATTCTCCTAGACATCCTTGAACCATGTTGATGTCGCATTCAGTTTTGACTCGGATATGTTGAATCCATCCTATGTCCATTTGCTCTTGTAATGCAACTTGAACTATGGCACAACCTTGATTATTCTTTGGACAAATTTCACATGCGAAGTAGTTGTGAGGTGGTACATGGCCGTACCCAGCTTGTCTAGCGTGCATCTTGACAAGATTCTCTCCTATCTGACGGATGTCATAGATTTGAATGACGTTGGGGTGTTGATCTATCAGATTCATTGAAGCTTCTTTATGATGTGGCAAAGGATTTGCCTAGACGTTAGGATTAGTATCTTTGAAGGATAGCATTCTGCTCTTCACTAATCTTTGGACGTCGATCTTGAAATTGAGATAGCTCCCGATGTTGTGACCCGGTGCCCCCTGATGATAGGTGTAGCGGGGAAAATCTGATATCGAAGCCATAGGATTGACTCGAATCAATATTTCGTTTGAAATCGCCACCGCGCTTTATTTTTTCAAAGGAAAAGGGAAAAGAACGTAAAACCCAAAGTTTTGTTTTTAAAAAAAACAAGAAAGAGATCTCAGGTACGGGTGTTGATTATATGAGGGGAAGGTTTAAAGCACCCCTCATATCTGTGGTATTCCACAGGAACCTTTTTGAAAATCTGTGTGTGTGTGTGCTAAAAAGAGAGTTTGTTTTATTTTTTAAAATAAGCTCGGCAAAGCGTTAAGCCTTGGGCCTACATACCTCCTCGGTGCAATGGAGAAGTCAGAGCTAATGTAGTTCTGCTTAAAGGGAAAAACGTTTTAAAAACGAATAAACACTTTATCGACGTCGGAGAGAAATACTCAGCCATTGATCTTGAGCATGAGAACAAACGAGTTCTTTGCATCGCAAATGAAAGAAGGGCTCCAACTTGGATAAAATCAACGAGTATGCCACTAGCTCTCTCACGCGGAAAAGATCTCATTATATCAATCAATTTCAAAATCGTGGGGTATAACCACTCGTTTCGACAATTACGGTGTCTAAACTTTGAAGAAAAGGCCACTAAGGGCAAAAGATATTTTTTAAAGAAAAGGTTTTGAAAAGATTTGCAAACATGAGAAGGTTTTTTGAAAAAGGGAGAAGAATTTGAAAATTTAAGAATGGGAGGAGATGAAGAGGCTATCCTATTGCGTAAAATAAAAGCTAAGGAAAGAGACGGTCTACCCGAAATAAGAAGTCAACACTTGACATTGTGAGTCAAGGTAGATTTCTCATCCTTTGGATTTATTAATATCAACCATCACATTATCACTTGGGGATCCAGATGAACTTATTATCTTAGCACCACTTCGCATTAAGCACATTAAAATTCTGACGAAAATCGGGCAGAGTAACGGCTGTTTTCGGGTAAAATCCTTATAACAATGCCTTGGAATTAACCATCAAGGGCTTTCAAGGAAATACCTGCACACATAAACAGACAACAATCCAATGCCAGACAGACAGAATAACAACAGAGTAACAATATCGTAAGGGTCCAGAGGTACTAAGTCCATAAGTCCGAATCTCCAAAATGCTAGGGATAGTAACCAATAGTCCAAAAGAGAGCTTTATGTGTTTTTTAGATTTTGGTTGTTTATTAGTGTTTTAGCATAAAAGTAAAGTATGGTCCAAGTGGACAAAAGAGAATGGCGGAAACATAAACATAATGTCCAAATGGACAAAGAGAAAATAGCGGAATATAAACGTCCAAATGGACAAAGGAAAAATAGCGGAATGTAAATATGATGAAATGATAAAGTAAAGCATAAAGCAAAATATAAAGAGCAATATAATAAATTGCGGAAATTAAAGTCAATTGTTAGATGTTAAAGATAACCATCTTGAAACTTGTCAAGTATGTTATCAAAGTTAGTAATTAAGATCGATGGTGAGTGAAAGATGTTCTCGGATTTAAATTCAATGGACATTTATCAGAAGCTTGATAAAATCATAGCGACTACACGATAAACCTCCATAAGTCTTAAATCAACCGCATACAATTCTCTTCCATATTTGATCTTTTTTATTCGGGACACAAAATATTGCGCTATGTTAAGCAGATCGCCAAGTGATTTATATAGAAATCACCCTACAACGAGGCCGGTCAAAACTTTATGTGCTAATGCATGCGAGAGGAATGATATGTAAATCATTCTCCGAAAGCAATACCGCACGAAAAGAAAATGGTGAGTGATCTAGTCTTTACTAAGAATCCATAAGAATTCTCAAAGTATTAAGACTTTCATCGATCAAAATAAAGAGAAGCAAAGATGGAACCACATTAAAAGCTCCTTTCATCCATAATTTCAATCACTTAATATTGCGGATTTGGATTCTCATCCTATCGACGCCCTAAGTCCATTGAAATTTGAGAGAAATTAGGCCTCTAATTTGTGATTCAAAGAAAATATCAAAAGAATGGAGTAGAAGAAGAGTTAGAACCAAAAACAAGTCAAAAATAGCAAAAACAAACATTCTGCCTCACTGGAAATCGATTTACCTCTGTAGGAAATCGATTTCCTGCCTGCAGAATTCAGATCTGGCGCAAAAAACAGAGTGGAAATCGATTTCCCTCTGTAGGAAATCGATTTCCTGCGCACAATTTTCAAAAAAACAGCATTATGAACTTTGAAACTTGATTTAGGCAAACATACAAACACCTTATGATCACATATCCATTGGAGCACGAATTTTCCATCAAATCACCATCAAATAGGACCAATATAGCATCAAAGATGCATCACATACAAGCACAAAAGAATCACATTATGGTAGATGAAAAAGGATGATGAAAATTACCAATTCTTGAACAAAACTTAGATCCACTTCAATAATCACCAACGCAAATCTTGATCTCTCAATAATTGAAGAAAAAAGAGTGAAATGAAAGGTGGCTTAGCTCAAAGTTTGTGAGGTTCAAGGTGTGACTCACAAACTTTATGAAAGAACAAAGAGCTTTGGTGAATTTGGTAGGGATGAGGAGAGAAATTGCAAGGGGTTTGTTGGCTCTCCAAAGCTTGAGAAATGAGAGAGTAGAGGTCTCTATTTATAGAATTGGAGCAAGAGTAGTGGTAAATTGGTCTTTTTGTGTTTGGTAATTAATTTGTGGTTAATTGGTATTTAGGTGGGATTTAAATGGTAAAATGATGTTTAAGTGGGTTTAATGAAGGAGTTAATTTTGATGAGGTGGAAAATTGGTAAAATGATCAAAATAAAAAAGGTGCCAAAATTGTTTTCTTGCACTGTTTTGACTTTTGCCCGATCTTTCACCTGTAAAATATAAACAAAAGAGACAAAACACATATTTTTTGAATTTTGGTTACCATTAAACAAATAAAAATCTAAAAGTGCTTGATGATTCCCCTCAGAGACAATCACAGTATCAAAGACAAAGCCTCACAATGGTGCTTTTGATTAATGATTAGTATGCAATTGATGTATGATTTTAGGGTCAAAAATTGGGGTATGACAGATGCCCCTATTTAAGTTTCTTTGATCCGGAAATACGATGATTGAAAATCCTCGTTTTGACGAGATTGAAGAGACTTAAATATATAAAACACGCAATTTTTGAACCTAAGATGCAATGCCATTTTTAATGAATGCATATGATGATGAAACAACACTGGGGAGAAAAAGAACTCCACTGGGGAAAGCAAATGTCTTGTGGGAAGAACTCCACTGAGGAAACAAGACTTTGTTGGAGAGACGAAACTTTGCTGGGAAAAGAAACTTCACTGGGGAAAACATTTCGTACCAGAGAGGTTAAAGCATCACCTTTCACTAGGGTGAGAAAAGGGGGCATCCTCTTTCACTGGGGATGAGAAAATATGCATCCTCTTTCACTAGGGAATCATAAGATATGCATCCTCTTTCACTGGGGATGAGAAAGTATATCACCTTTCACTAGAGAATCAGAATACCCATCTTTCATTAACAGAGAACACACCATCGTTCCACTGATGATAAAAATGCATCGACGTACCACTGACGATGAAGATATAATAACATACACCAACGCTCCACTGAAGGTGAACTACCAACGTTCCACTAGAGGTAGAAAAGAGAAATACATCGACGTACCACTGACGATGAACAAGATAACAAGATACACCATCGTTCTACTGAAGGTGAACTACCAACGTTCCACTGGAGGTAGAAAAGAGATATATCGCCGTGCCATTGACGATAAAATATACCATCGTTCCACTGATGATATAACAAGATACACCAACGTTCCACTGGAGGTAGAAAAGAGAAATACATCGACGTACCATTGACGATGAACAAGATAACAAGATACACCATCGTTCCACTGAAGGTGAACTACCAACGTTCCACTGGAGGTAGAAAAGAGATATATCGCCGTGCCATTGACGATAAAATATACCATCGTTCCACTGATGATATAACAAGATATACATCGACGTACCACTGACGATGAAAATAATGAGATACACCAACGTTCCACTGAAGGTGAGCTACCAACGTTCCACTGGAGGTAGAAAAGAGAAATACATCGACGTACCACTGACGATGAAAGAGATGTACCGCTGTACCACTGATGATAACACATACCAACGTTCCACTGAAGGCATGAAGAGATGCCCCTTTGTACCAATGACGGTGAAGAGCAATCAATAATACTTTTTCAATGATTTGAGGATGCAAACACAAATGCATAATCTAAACATTCATCATCCAGCGACCAAAGTTCAATCCATGACCAGATGGAAAGAAGCTGCCAAAAAGACTGGAACAAGTGAGGGAGAAACTCACTGGTCTTTTGTTCGTAGACATCTGAACTGAAACATATTATCCACCTAGAAACAAATTCAGTGGGGATTTTCAAGGAAAGTGAGCTTTTTCTACTTAAGATACTCTAAATGAAAGAGCAATCTGTTTGACAGTAAACTTCATGATAGCAAATGTGAATGTATGACTGTTTTTGATGCATGTTAATGATGCATATGCTGCCAAAACTTAGCACAAGAATTAACTCAAGAGATGGAGTACGAAAATAGCATAATCAAGCGTGTCTCAAGCTGAACACCAGAGCAAAAACTGTTATAACAATCTTTTGATGGCTTCATGATAAATGCTACCCAACACTGAGGGAACATTGGAGCTGAGAGAGCAAAAATCACTGAGTTCTACATCATATTCGAACCAGGCCAAAAGTACATTAAGTGGAATATATTCTTCTTCTTCTTCTTTTGCATATGAATATATCAACATATCCATTCCTTGTAATGCACTCATGAATCAAAGTAAAACTTCTTTTATAATTTTCAAAAGGATTTTGTTGAAATCAATTTTCTTTTTGTTTCAAAAATTACTATCAACAATAAATGACATTTTGAGAGATATGAAAGAAATAAGATTGCCAATAAAAGGTAAAGGCTCAAACTTTTTTAATAGAATGGTAGCCTGCAAAAGGCAAGACCCCACGGATGATTACAAAGTTTGGAAAGTGGTAATTTTGTGGAAAAGGTACATTGAAATGTAATGACCCCATCTTCTCTCTCAACTTGGAATTCCTAAGCAAAGGCTTCCGTTGAAATGTGTTGAACTTCTCATGATAAACAGATGACCGCTGATGATCAAGTCTTGTCTGATGTAGTTACTTGCCATGAATCCCTAACTTTTGCCTGGACCACCCTTTCGGGTTTTCAGTCCACCGGGTATTTTATTCTGTTTATGTCTCTAATTTTTGCCTGGACCGCCCTTTCGGGTTTTCAATCCACCGAGACGCTCTTTTTTGCTTAAGCCGCCCTTTCGGGTTTTCAACTTAGCGAGCTGTTCTTTTATTATTTTAGGCGAAGTATTTCTTGACTACATCAGCGTTCACGGGACGTGGGAACTCTTCTCCATCCATAGTTGCAAGAATTAATGCACCGCCAGAGAAGGCTTTCTTAACAACATATGGTCCTTCAAAATTAGGAGTCCACTTGCCCCTTGAATCGGAGGTGAAAGACAAGATCCTTTTGAGCACGAGGTCGCCTTCTCTGAATACACGAGGTCGAACCTTCTTATCAAAAGCTTTCTTCATTCTTTTCTGGTACAACTGACCATGGCATAAAGCCGTCATTCTCTTTTCTTCTATCAAACTCAATTGATCAAACCTGCTCTGACACCACTCAGCCTCAGATAACTTGGTTTCCATTAAAACTCTCAGTGATGGAGTCTCAACCTCAATGGGGAGCACTGCTTCCATATCGTAAACCAAAGAAAAGGGGGTTGCCCCGGTTGAAGTACGAACAGATGTACAGTACCCATGCAAAGCAAATGGGAGCATCTCATGCCAGTCCTTGTACGTTACAACCATCTTTTGCACAATCTTCTTAATATTCTTATTTGCTGCTTCAACAGCTCCATTCATCTTTGGCCTATAAGGCGAAGAGTTGTGGTGTTCAATCTTGAAACTTTCACACAATTATCTCATCATGCTGTTGTTCAGATTCGAGCCATTATCAGTAATGATCTTGCTCGGTACACCATATTTGCAGATGATGTTGTTCTTGATAAATCTGACCACAACTTGCTTTGTTACATTAGCATATGAAGCAGCTTCTACCCACTAGGTAAAGTAATCGATTGCTACCAGGATGAATCGATGTCCGTTCGAAGCCTTGGGTTCAATCATGCCGATCATATCGATACCCCACATGGAGAAAGGCCATGGAAAGGAAATGACATTGAGAAGTGTCGGGGGCACATGAATCTTGTCAGCATACACCTGACACTTGTGACACTTCTTTACAAACTTGTAGCAATCAGATTCCATTGTCAGCCAATAGTAACCTGCTCTAAGCATCTTTTTAGCCATCGAATGTCCATTGGCATGAGTACCAAAAGAACCTTCATGGATTTCATGCATCAACATGTCTGCTTCGTGTCTATCCACGCATCTGAGCAAAACCATGTCATAATTCCTTTTATACAAAACATCAGCATTGATGAAGAAACTGCCAGCCAATCTCCTCAAAGTTTTCTTATCCTTATTTGATGCCCCAAGTGGGTACTCTTGAGTCTGAAGGAAGTGCTTAATATCGAAATACCAAGGCTTTTCATCTGTTGATTCTTCAACTACAAATACATGAGCAGGTCTATCAAGACGCCTGATTGTAATCTGAGGCTCCTCATTATGAAAATTCACTTTGTACATGGAGGACAATGTGGCTAATGCATCAGCCATCTGATTCTCATCTCGAGGGATGTGGTGGAATTAAACTTTGTTAAAGAACGTCAACAGCCTTCTAGCGTAATCTTTGTAAGGGATCAAGCCAGGATGACGAGTTTCCCATTCTCCTTTAATCTGATTAATCACAAGCGCAGAATCTCCATAAACATCAAGAATCTTAATTCTCAGATTAATGGCCTCTTCAAGCCCCATGATGCAAGCTTCATACTCCGCAATATTATTTGTATAGTCATAACATATCCTTGCAGTGAAAGGTACATGTGACCCATGCGGAGTGACAATAATGGCGCCAATTCCATGGCCATGAACGTTAGAAGCTCCATCAAAAATTAAACCCCACTTGGATTCAGGATCTGGTCCTTCTTCTGGCAATGGTTCATCCCAATCTTGAGATCTCAAATACATTATATCTTCATCTGGGAAGTCCATTCTGATAGATTGACGATCATCAATTGGTTGGTGAGCGAGGTACTCTGCCAACACACTTCCTTTCACAGCTTTCTGAGCTCGATATTCAATATCATATTCTGATAACAACATTTTCCAGCGAGCGATCCTTCCAGTTAATGCAGGTTTCTCAAATACATACTTAATTGGATCCATTTTGGAAATCAATAGGGTGGTGTGGTTCAACATATACTGTCTCAGTCGGCGAGCAGCCCACACCAAAGCACAGCAAGTTTTCTCAAGCAGCGAGTATCTTGTTTCGCACTCGGTAAACTTTTTGCTAAGGTAGTATATTGCATACTCTTTTCGACCAGACTCTTCATGCTGACCCAACACACATCCCATTGAATTTTCAAGTACTGTGAGGTACATAATCAAAGGTCTTCCCTCAGCTGGAGGGAGCAGAATGGGAGGTTCAAGCAGATATTCTTTGATGTTGTCAAAAGCTTTCTGACAATCTTCATTCCACACACATCCCTGATTTTTCTTTAACAACTTGAAGATTGGCTCACAGGTTGCAGTCATATTGGAAATGAACCGGGAGATATAATTCAAACGTCCGAGGAAACCTCTCACTTGTTTCTCAGTCTTAGGTGCTGGCATTTCCTGAATTGCTTTGACTTTATCAGGATCTACTTCAATTCCTCTCTGACTGACAATGAAACCCAATAATTTTCCGGAACGGACACCAAAAGTGCATTTGTTTGGATTTAAGCGGAGACGATACTTTCTCAACCGCTGAAACAACTTTAACAGATCCTCCATATGCCCTTCCTCTGACTGGGATTTGGCAGTCATGTCATCCACATAAACCTCAATTTCTTTGTGCATCATATCATGGAAAAGAGTGGTCATGGCCCTCTGGTATGTTGCGCCGGCATTCTTTAACCCAAAAGGCATCACTTTGTAACAGAATGTCCCCCATGGCGTAATAAAGGTTGTCTTTTCCATGTCTTTAGGTGCCATCTTAATCTGATTGTATCCTGAAAAACCATCCATGAAGGAGAAAACCTCAAACTTTGCCGTGCTATCTACCAACATGTCAATGTGAGGTAGAGGAAAATCATCTTTCGGACTGGCTTTATTCAAATCTCTATAATCAACACACATACGAACTTTTCCATCTTTCTTCGGCACAGGCACTATATTGGCAATCCATTGAGGATATACAAAAGTGACGAGGAAACCTGTGTCAATCTGCTTCAAGACCTCATTCTTAATCTTTTCCGCCATATCAGGATGACTTCTCCTCAACTTTTGCTTGACAGGAGGACATTCTGGTTTCAACGGCAAACGATGCTCCAAAATATCTGTGTCCAGCCCAGGCATATCTTGGTAGGACCACGCAAAAATGTCAACATACTCTTTAAGAAGCTCTACCATCCTCTTCTTAACATCTTGACCAAGCAGTGCCCCAATCTTGACTTCTTTCTTATCTTCTTCAGAACCCAAGTTGATGACTTCTAACGACTCTTTATATGGCTGAATGGTGTCTTCCTCGTGCTCAAGCGGTCGGGAAATCTCATCAGGAATACATTCATCACTCTCTTCTTCCGCCTCATACACAGGACACTCGAAGTTAGGAGAGGGTGCAGGGTCATTACTTTCAACGGTTTTATTGATTAATCTGCACAAATGATTATTATTTCAGGAAAAAGGAAAGATATATGCAAATATGTAATCGTGCAGATTATGGCAAATGAAAACAATTTTTAAGGTTTTTTTTTGTGTTACCACTTTCCAGAAAAAGCAAAAAGATAAAAAGCATGTATATGCAGAAACAAAATGACTTTTATTGATGATTTTAATGTTTAAAACAAACTGAAAAAAGCTCCAACAACTTCACTTTCATCTTGGGCAGGATGAAAGGATTTTTGAAAAACATAAAAACAAATTACTTTGAAGCATGAGTACACTCAGGAATGTCAATGGTGATCCAGTTCTTAATCATCTTTCCATGGGTCACAAAGTTTGGCACTTCTGGCTCTGATTCGTCTTCAATAATAGCGTTCACTTCTGGAGAAGTCGGATGTAGAAACCCAGCACTATGGAACATCTCCTGATAAGGACGAAAAGCAGATTTCGGCTTCATCACAGACTTGTCTGAGGCAGAAAATCCCAGACCAGCTCTATTCTTATTCTCTTGCAGACTCACCACTTGTCCCCATACTCCTGAATGTCCATTCTGAACCACCAGTTGAGCATCTTTGAAGGAGGCAATGGAAGCTTCATCTTTTTTGAATTCATCATTAACAGACAGGGCTTGGAATGCAGTTCCAATGTGTCATACCCTAATTTTTGACTCCCCTGAGATGACATATCTTCAGGATTTTTCATCAGGTCAAGACAAGTTCCCAGAGCAGTTACTTCTCCATCTGGTATCTAATCGAGGATGCTCAAAGACAAGAAAGCTCAGGCAAAGGATCAATCAATACAAGGATTAGTCCCTAATACAATCATGGGGCTCAAGGACTTCATTTTTCTCATCTATGATTGATTAAGACACCCAGTCATCTAAGTACAGGTTTACTCAGGTCACCAAACTAGGGTTTTGAGCCTATCAAGGACTGAAATCAGGGATCACATTTGGGAAGCCCTAAAAAACCTCAGGGGATCATTCAAAGACATCAATCATCTTCAAATATCTCATATTACAAGATCCACCGGACATCACACTTCAATTCAAAGTCTACAGTCATTATTTTCACATGGTCGACAAATTAGGGTTTTGACCTAATTCACCAAGATAGTGGACTTTTAATCAGGGCATGAATCCAAAACTCAAGACATGATTCAAGAATCTCTACTACCTCAATATAATCCATTTACATCATTCATTTGAGGAGAAGATCTTGTTTCTACACAAAAGCCCAAAAATTCACTTTGTCAGGGAAAAGTCAACTGTGAAGGATCATCATTGACTTTTAAGGTTTTTGGTCAAATAATGATTTTCAAAGATCAATATCATCAATATATGGATGTCAAAGTCATTTGACCAAAGAAATTCAAAGAAATTCATCAAGGAACAAAAAGTCGGGAATTAGGGTTTTTGAAGGCATGGTGAGAACTCAAAATTTCACCTACACAACTCAAAAAACTTCCAACATGAAAGTTGTAGATCTTGCAAAATAAAACAACATCATACAAGGGAACTTTTTTCAAAAGATCAACCATTTATGAAGTTTTGGAAATTTTGAAGTTTAGGTCATAAACACTTAGAAATTTTTCTAAGTGTTTTAACCTAGTTTTCATCCAACTTT